>NW_024412421.1:32521182-32624831 GCF_014898765.1 Herpailurus yagouaroundi
GATTCTGTGTCTCCCTCTCTCTCTGCCCCTCCCCCGTTCATGCTCTGTCTCTCTCTGTCCCAAAAAAATAAACGTTAAAAAAAAATTTTTTTTTTAATTTTAAAAAATGATTCACTATTGCTTGATGATTGTATACAATATAGACAGAAGTGGAAAAAGTATTTTTATCGTGGTGTCATAACCTCTTATTTTAAGTGATTCATATTTGGGATTCTATTTATAGAAATGTGTCAGGTTTTACAGTATTTATTATCTCCGCTGGATGCTGAGAACCATCCTAGCAGGGAACATACATTATTTCTGTCTGACTTGCAACCTGTAGGACAAACACTCAAATTCTCATTTCTCAGATGAGAATACTGAGGAACAGTGTTTTGGGAGGCTAGCCAATGTCTGGTGTTCAGAATCAGCAGTGTCTGAACTCAGCTTCCGTATTCCTTCCACCCAGGACCACTTCTTTTTTTCTTTTAATACGAAATTTACTGTCAAATTCGTTTCCACACAACGCCCAGTGCTCATCCCAACAGGTGCCCTCCTCAATGCCCATCACCCCAGGGGACTACTTCTTGATAAATTATCTGGGGTCAGTTGCTTTCAGCACATGGCATCACATTACGAACACACTGGGTAAGCTTACGAGAAGGTAAGAGCAAACTGGGGGTTAGCGATTATGATTTAGGCATGATGAAAAGCCATGCAAACTTCCAGAAAATATTTTATTCTTCACTCGTTTCCTATCTCAACTACTTCCATTTGTTCAAGTTAGCATTTCTCCATGCTGCATTGTCAGGAGCAGAATGTGACATATTTTCGAGGGGGGGGCGGGGAATAAGAATGGTTCAGAGCTGTGAAATTTGGAGTGATGCCTAAAATTTTTTCCCCTTGGTTTATCTGATTATATATCTGATTACGTATCAGATACACACACACACACACACACACACACACACACACACTATATATACACACTATACACACACACACACAATATTTTTAGATTACAAAAAAAGTGCCTTGTGTTGACACTGAGTTCTCACAGGTGAGATGAGCCATCATGCATTAAAGGCACAAAAGCTAAAAGGCAGAGAAATGGCAATTTAAACACTTGACAGGATCGCTGAATTTTTCACAGAGTTTGTTGAGGGAGCTTGCAAAGTGAAATCTCGAGTCAGCGGCATGAAGGGAAGCAGCAGCACATGGGTGAACCGGTGTGTCCCCTTCTATCCCCCAGTGACCTTCACCTTGGCCTTCACCCACACTGCTTTACTTTCTCCCAGGATGCAATTTGGGGATTGGATGCAATGATTACTAAGGTTCTCTTTCTTTCTCCTCCGAAGATGCTGAAATTCTCAAGATTTCTTAGTTCTGTAGCATTAAAATTGATTACCTCTAAATTGTTATCTACATTTCATAAAAGAGAAATTATTCAGGCTTGTACTTTTTGGCACAAAATTTACCCATGACTTTTCTAAAATATTATCTCTTAATGCACACAGTTCTCAAGCACTGTTAGAGCTACCACAGAGTATTAATAGAATATATATGTGAGAGGATGTTATTTAATAAACCCTTAAGTCAGTAATTCTAATGACTCCAACCAACTTTAACTTTCCACTAATTAGAAGCCAAACTCTCAGCTTTGCTGCTTCTATCTGCGGCTCCCTCTGTCTTGGGCTCTCAGTGATGGCCATGCTCCTGCTTGGGTCACTGCTTCCATGCAGGCTGGACTTAGGGGAGAGATTCCCTGGAAAGCCTTGGGGGCTCAAAGTAAAGACCTGCTATGTTGGAGGGAGAGGGAGGGGGCTGCATGCTCTGTATCTGTTTATAAATGTCTTTCTAATCAGCAGGCTCTCGCTCTTGGGGATGCCCTGGGTGGTTTGGGTGGGCACTGTCTTCATTATCCAGCCATTGTTGTGGAGTGATGAAAGCGGCTTAATGACTTTTTCAGGAAAAATAATTGTCTCCCGTGCTCTCTGGTGGTACACAAACTGCTCTAAGATAGGAAGTACAAAGCAGGACCTACCTCCCTGGCGCTACTCTGTGAAAAATAGCCAGCACCTTGACACTTGTAGATTTTATTTAAACACACGAATATGGGATTTCAGCTTCCCTAGACTCCTTGCTAGTCCTAGAGCACACAAGGCTCCGGTTCACCACAGGGCCTTTCCACGTGCTGTTCTGACTGCTCGGAATGCACCCCCTTCATATCCTCCTGGCTTGTTCCTCCTTTTAATTAGTGTTTGCCAAAATGTCCCCTGTGTACAGAGGTCATCTTGTATCAACTGGCCTATCCTTTCTGTCTCCCGTCATTCTCGGGCTCCTTCCTATGCTTTACTTTTCCCCAGGGCATAGCACATTCTGACATAGTAAATTTGTAAAAGTTGTTTATTTTCCAGCTCCTCCTCTAGAATGCATGCCCCATGAGTGCTGGCTCTTTACCCATTTTGGTCCCTGTTTCATCCTGAGCCCTAGGAGGATGTACTGAGCATCCGTAACAATTTGCCGAACGAGTGGAAGACTGAAAAGGTACACACAGCTATCCAAGCTACTGCACCAACAATTTAAGTCAAAAGACAATCTTTTTTTCTGAAAAATGCACAGTGTCAGTCGGCTAAGTGTCTCACTTCGGCTCAGGTCATGATCTCACAGTTTATGAGTTCAAGCACTGCACCGGGCTCCATGCTGACAGTGCAGAGGCTGCTTCAGGTCCTCTGTCTCCCTCTCTTTCTGCCCCTCTCCTGCTTGCATGCTCTCTCTTTCTCCCAAAAAGCAAAAATAAACTTTAAAAAAAGTGTCTGCACATGTTTGGCATTTAATACATACTAATTGAAAAAATAAAAACACTTCAATCCATAGCCATCCATTTGATATACAGACAAGCCCCTAAGTTTTAAAATGAAAGGGGTAGAGAGGTAAGACTATGGTATTGAAAACCGAATAGTTGACAGCCGAGTTCAATTTCTAGATGCCCTAATTCTGAGGCCCATGACAATGGAAAAGCTGCAATCATGTGCTGCCTGTTTCCTCAACTGTAAATGAGGGATAACTATTCTAACAGTAATAATAATAATAACAATACAAATCGTACCTATTTGTCAGTCTTCATTGAGGATTAGGTGAGATCATGACTGAAGAGCGTAAGAAGTATACCAGCCGGAGTCTGGGTAGTAGTAAAGTTTCTATGTATTATGCATATTTTAAAACAATTGCATGTCTGGAACGAGGCCCTCCTCTGCCTCTGACCTGCTAGAGAAGGTTCTGATTCTGTCTGTATGGGTTCTTTTCCTCCCCCACCCTCCAAAGACAAGACTGGAGGGAAAAGTGGAAGGAGAAGGCTCAAATCAAATCTGGAAACGGGACTACAAATTTGCGGGTGCAGGGGAAGCAGATGTGAGAGCAGAGGGGGCATTTTGAGACCCAGTTTGCCTCCTTTACAGGGTTAAAAACTACAAGGTACAGTTTGTATCCATTTATTTCATGGATGTGTCTGAGGTCATAGCATGGGACCCAGAACATAGCAGGTGCTCAGTAAATGTGTGTTGGATAAGGAATGAAAGACATGTATCATTTTGGAGTGAATTTTGGTTACAGATTTGTGCCCCCTTATCCCAGGAGGCTGAACTAAGTTTATCATCACTTCATTAATTCTTCATTCATTTCTTCATGGATTCACCTCACCTCCACATAGTTGGTGGATGTGTCAGGCCAAATTGAATGCCATTGTTTCTTTCGATTTTCAAGAGACTAGTATTTGGGTCCTTTGATCTGCAGTGAAGTTCGTCACAATTCTGTCAGCTAAACGCCTCGAGTTGAGGTCCCAATTGCTGACACTATACACCCCTCCAGAACCATAAGGGTTTCCTTGTAAAGATACTGCCACTTTGCCTCTTGTGAAAAACCCCCTCATCTTTAGCTCAATTCAACAAGTTTCCATTGAGTGCCCAGCTCTGAAAGTATTAAGTGGAAATTGATTCCCCACTCCTTCAATTTTAACCATCAGAATCATAGACTGTATTGTTTCTGCCTGAAAACCCACCGCATCTCCCTGCTGATTACCCCCATTGCTCCTACCCAGTGCGGGCACTGTCTCATACCAGTATCAATGGGGAATCTATATTGTGAGTGGCATTTGTTACAAGAAAATCGTGTGGCATAAAAAGAATAATTACCTTCACAAGCATGTAATTTTTTATACTATGAGAGTCTCATTGGAAAGGTATTCTAAGGGGGGCATAATTGCTAATTCTGGTGTTAAACATACCTCTGAGGAGTATTTCACAGGCTAACTCTCTCAGTGTCCTCTCTTCCTGTGGACCAGAGGAGAGAATGGAAAGGAAACAAGCACGGACTGAGTGTCTGCTCAGGGCCAGGCCCTGTGGGTTCCCAGGCATGGGTTTCTCCTTGTAATGACTTGAGAATTACATGGAATTATCCTCATCATGAAAGAGGACAGATTCTCCCAGGGATTAAATAGCGTGTAATAAAATGGCCTCCTTACAGTTGTGGAAAATCAGGATATAAGACCACTCTTGCTAGGGGAATACATGGTGACTCTGTATCCTACAGTGATGTTTTGTTTTTAACCAAATTTAAGGAATGAGGTGTCTCCAAGAGCTTCCTGTTGCTCACCACCACACTTCACAGTCTGAAAGACTACCATTAAAATTGGTCTTTTTTTTTTTTTGTTTGTTTACTTATTTTGGAAGAGAGAGCATGCATGCTCATGGGAGGGGCAGAGAGAGGGGGACAAAGAGAATCCCAAGCAGTCTCTGCACTGTCAGTGTGGAGCCCAATGCAGGGCTCGAACTCATGAATGGTGAGATCATAACCTGAGCCGAAATCAAGAATCAGACGCTTAACCAATGGAGTCACCCAGGCACTCCTAAAATCACTCTTGTAACACAGGGCAGGAGGCTTCTTTAGGCTTTTGCTAAACAGTTTTGTGCTATTTGGAATGTCTAGTATAACCTCTTTTTCCTATGTTTATTTACTTATTTTGAGAGAGAGCAGGCGGGGGAGGGGCAGAGAGAGAGATTGAGAGAATCCCAAGCGGGCTCTGAGCTGGGCTCAAACCCACGAACTGTGAGATCATAACCTGAGCCGAGATCATAACCTGAGCCGAGATCAAGAGTTGGTTGCTTAACTGACTGAGCCACCCAGGTGCCCCTAGTGTAAACCTCTTTTCCAGGCAAGGAAAATTTGTAGAAATTAGGTCAAGATGCACTAAGAATAATTTGCAAAACCCATAAATCCAAAACTCCAAAAACCCAGAAGTCCAAAGCTGATATGTCTAACACCAAGTTGAGAACGTTTTGGAGAGAGTGAAACTCTCTCCTCAACTCTGGATGGAATTGGGATCCCATCTGAGATTAAGAATATATTGCCCTGCCCAGGGTAACTGCAGACTGTTACAACAAAGACCAAAGATGCTCCCTGGATCCTGGAGCATATAGTCCAGGGTCCAAATCCTGGTTCTGCCAGTTGCTATCTGTGTCCCCAATATATGCCTACCTAAGCCTGGGTTTGAACCTCAGCTCTACAACCTTCTGCCTGATTCGCTTTGGGCAAGTCAGTCAATCTTTTGAGGCTTAGTCTCTTCCTCAAAAAAGTGGGGATATTAATACCTCTCTTTTAGGGTTGTTGTCGAATTAAATGGGACGGTTAGCCCGGGGCTTGACACAAAGACAGCAGCTGATACGTGCCATAATAGTAACAGCCGTCATTGTTACTGATCTTTACTGCATCTCGTTATCTAATACATTCCAATAAATCTGACTAAGTCTCTGAAAAATTGCTTTCTTCCCAGCATTCCTCAATGCAAAATGCAGGGGGGTTTTTGACAGTAAAATGTAATATTTACCTTAACTTCAAGGCTCATCTGTGCCCCACACGCAATTTTTTTCTTAAAAAAGCAACATTTTATCATCAAAATCTTCAAAGCAAAGATAAGTTGAATTTTGCAGTGGGCACATGTGCACTCACCACCTAGACTCTACTATTGACATTTTTACCACTTGCTTTTCTGCCTGTCACTCCCTCTATCCATCCATTAATCCAGTCTCTATTTTCCATTTGATGCATTTGAAAGGAAAGTGCGGTATAATTTCTCCCTAAACATTCCATTGTGCATATTATTAACTAAAGTTCAACATTTATGTATAGTTTTTTTCTCTCTTGATGTACGTGCAGTGAGATGCATAAATCTGAAATGTGTGTTCTCCAAGTTTTAACAAACGCACACCTGTATATAATCCAAACCTTGTCAAGACATAGAAAATTCCCATTATCTTAGAAAGGTCCCTCAAGTCTCTCCCAGCCAAATTTGACCTGCTACCACTCCAAAAGCAAACACTGCTCTGTTTTCTACCATGAAATTAGTTTTGTCTGTTCTAGAACTTGGTATGAGTAGAATCACAAACCATGGACTCTTCTGTAAGCTTTCTTCACTCAACATGTTTTTAAGATTCACACATGTCGAAATGTTTGTATTCCTGCAGGCTAGAATCTTTGCACTCTTACCTTGCCTTGATGTGAAACTAAAATTCCTTGTGCCAAGCACACTTGAATCCCCTCATGCTTGGCCTTTGACTTTCCCAGATCAGTGCCTTTGCTCGCACTCTCTCTGTCCACCAGGCCCTGGATTCTACCTGTTCACTTAGTGCCTTTCCTTCAGGGCTCAGCTCCAATCCAGCGCTTGCCTGCAATCCTGGCGAGTTTCTGCCTGAGCTTTTTCTTTCTCCTTTGGTCATTGAATTGTTGGCACATTAATTGCTGCGGTTGCTGTTGGTAATCATGGACTGGGGGAAAATAAGGAATGGGGAGGCTGTCACACAGGGGTTCATGTTCTAGCATGGGTTCCCAGGATGGGGCACTCTTCACTTACAAGAGCCAAAAGAAGTTAAACCAGAGTGATGATTGCAAGACTCTAAAGAGAAAAGGAGTGAGGAGAGAAGGAGAGGAAGTCAGGGAGATCAGCTCTGTCAGAGTAGTGAGTGTGAGATGGGTTGAGGCTTCTGGTTCAGGAAGGAGACAAGGGAAGCTATCAGGATTGCAATTGCTTTCTCAGGGAAGTTGGCTAAATTTTACTGAGGAACTAGGTTGATTTTCCTTGTGAGTGGTGGGAATGCTCGTCTTTGCTACACAATCATGCAACATAGGTCTTATTTTCTCAAGTAAACTGCAAGGTAGTCTCTTATTATTGACCAAGACAGTTTTATAAGATGTTTATTTTGTTGACTATAGTGACCTGCATGTGGGAGACCTCGATAGATACCTACTGATTGCAAATGATGCCCCTTACCTGGTCAGTAATTCTTGCAATTAGTGTTATTGATATTTGGGGGGCTCTACTTAGTGTGTATTTGACTGAATTGATCATTTCGGCCACGGTAGGCTTGCAGCAGTTATATCTGTCATCTGTGCGAAGGAAATGGGAGTTGAGCAATAGAGACTATTTCCATTTTATTGCCATTTTATTATCATAGCAAGGTAGCATCCAGCCATTAATGTTCATTGTACTTTTTTGCCGTCAAAAATATGGTAGAGTACCAATCTCTGTTCTTGTTGCTCTAAAATTAAAATATAAAACATTGTCCCCAAAGGTGTGTCCGTCACACTTCCAGCCTGGTGCTTAGGGCTGTTTGCAGCCCATTGGTATCTCCACTAGAGGAGGGAAGTTGTCCAGCAGCCCCTGGACCTCAGTCTCTTACCTCTTCTTGTTTCTTAGCCCCTAATCCAGCAGGCTGTGCTCAATGAAGACTGACTCTGATTCACTCTAACAAAGAAGAACAGAAGTAATTTGGTGCCAGCAGACTCCCTTTTACACCTTTAATATTTTGTATTTTGCCAACATTTCAAGGTAGTTTGAAGGTCCCCGCTTTCTCATGAGGGCTGGGCACCAATGTTCAAGAGCGATCATTGTAATGACATCTCTCTGATTAAAAAGACAGCTAGTGAAATCGAGATGGAACATCAAATTCAGAAACATCATTAGCAGGATTCTATTTTGGTTGGGTGTAATCTTCTGTGGGGTCACCATGTTGCCTTTGATGAGTCTGACCATTTTATATCATTTAGATTGAAACAGACCCATCATGTCACAGGCAAATGGCTTTATCATATTTAATTAACCCAACACCATGTAATAATCTCCCTGGTAATTATCCCTTACCAGTGCTTGAAAGCATGCTGCAACAAATAAATCATCAAAGTTGCAGGTATACTTAAACTGTTATTTGGTGCCATGGCAGAAGAATATTGACAAGTTACTGTGCAATACTAATTATACTAAGAAAATGTAAATGGCTTCATCAAAAAAAGAAAGAGCCAGATGGCAGGTTTTATATACTGTATCCTCATGTGTTAGGAAGCGGGGTATTAAAAAGGCATCATGCCCTCTGCATCAGGGAGGAAGGAAGAATAAAGGAAGGTACCTGTGTCTTTATGGACGCCAGGCTGAACCCTCCAATTGAGGAAGCTGTCTGCAAAATGGTAACATTCAAAAGGACACTAGTAGCCATTGGCATTTATATCTCACGATGCCACACAGGATATAGATGAATGGCTATTACTCAGAAGGAATGCTGCCTTTGGTGTGTGTGTGTGTGTTAGTAGTTGCTGGGGGTGCAGTGCTGACTTGTTCCATGATGCCGTGGCTTTTCCTTCAAGTTCGCAAAGAGTGAATTGTTCATGGAGAGACATGTACCCACCAGGTGGTGAATCAGTGGGCCTCCATTGAGCTGTTTTTTTTTTTTCCTAATGCCTCAGCAAGAACATGCTTACCTGAACAAACTGCAATTAAAAAGCAAAATTCAATTGGAAACAATGAACTTAAGCCTGCAGAATGCAACAACACACAGCAGAGAGGAAATTTGCTTTCCAGGGTAAGCTCCGTCAAGCCCACAAATACCTGGTAAGAAAGACTGATTGGATTTTCAGTGAGTGTAGAGTTCTGAATTCTCTTCTTCTTGGTCTGCATACCTTACTGCCCAGCTGCTGACCCCGGCCAATGCTTCCAGAGCTGAAGTGACAGCCAGAGTGTAACCATGGCTTGGGAAGTTACCATCTGAGTCAATTCTCTGGTTAGGTTGGGCTGCTACCTGCCATAGATCATGGCTGTGATTTAGTCTTATTAGAAAACAAATTTGGAAGCTGTTAAAAGAGAAGGGTGTTTGAATAGTAATGTTCCCCCTTGCTTTTCACTCCTTATTTAGTCCATGTATATGTGTGTTTGTGTGCACATTTTGCTGTTGTTATTTAGCCAATCAATCAAAAACACTGTTTATTATAAAAGTAATTCTCCTTAATTAGAGACAATTTAGAACATAAAAAAGGGAAAGAACATAAATCACTCGAGGATTGCAACCCAAATATGATCATTCTTAATGATTTACTATAGTTAGAGTTTTTTTCTTTTATGCATAACATTTTTGAGTTGGTTTAGTTTTATATAGTTGGGCTCCTTATAAATCATATATTCAGTATTCTGCTAAGAAGATGTAAGCTTAAGGGCACCTAGGCAGCTCAGTTGGTTGAGCGTCTGACTTCGGCTCAGGTCACCATCTCGCCATTTGTGAATTTGAGCCCTGCATCGGGCTCTGTGCTGACTGCTCAGAGCCTGGAGCCTGCTTCGGATTCTGTGTCTCCCTTTCTCTCTGCCCCTCCCCTGCTTGCGCGCGCGCTCTCTCTCTCTCTCAAAAATAAAGAAACATTAAAAAAAAATAAAAAAAAGAAAGAAGACGTAAGTTTAGTTTATATACATTGGCAATAATTAAGCTTTGAGCACTATCACCGTTCCATAGACAGGTACCATTTCACATTTTCTACACAATTTTCAATGGATGCATAATATTCCTCTGCTTAGATAGACTGTATTTTAGTTAAGCATTTCTTCGTTGTGGCCCATTTGTTTCCAACATTTCCAGTGTGTTTTCTTTTTTAAAAAACTTAAAAAAAGGGGCGGCTGGGTGGCTCAGTCGGTTAAGCGTCCGACTTCGGCTCACGTTATGATCTCGCGGTCCGTGGGTTTGAACCCCGCGTCGGGCTCTGTGCTGACAGCTCAGAGCCTGGAGCCTGTTTCAGATTCCATGTCTCCCTCTTTCTCTGACCCTCCCCTGTTCATGCTCTCTCTCTCTCTGTCTCAAAAATAAGTAAAGGTTAAAAAAATTTTTCTAAATAAAAAACATAAATTTTAATTCCAGTATAATTAACATAAAGTGTTATATTAGCTTCAGACCTACAATATAGTGTTTCGACAATTCTATACATATCACCTCACTCCTGTCAGAATGGCTGAAATTAAAAACACAAGAAGCAACAGGGCTGGCAAGGTTGTGGTGAAAAAGGAACCCTCAGGCACTATCAGTGTTTTTTCTTTGCATATTAAAAAAAATTAAGTTGTGATTTTAAATGAAAATTTCTTTTATTTTGCTTCATAAACCTTTTCACATTTTTATAGTTTTTTTTTACAAACAATTTTTCATAACCACTTTTCAGTCAAAATTCAGTCTTATAATATTTATTATTTTGTGCTTAACTATTGAGATCAAGGTGCTTTCCAGTTTTTCACAATGATAAATAATACCTCATCAATTAAAATGTATTATGTATCAGTCATATACAAAGCAAGAAGCTAAACTGGCTGTCCTTGAACACAAAGCTTTCCAAGTTTAGGATTCTTTACTTAGAAAAAATGCCTAAAATTGGTGCCGTTGAACCCAATGGGATGAATGGGTCACTTAAGCATCTGGGTAGAGGTTTCCCGATGGCTTCTTTGAAGGGCTGTTACTAATCTAGTCTGCCACCAGCATTTTATGAGTGCTCATTTCACCTCTCTTGGGCAGTCAACTACTATTTTCCTGCATGAGAAGCTGGAGGCAATGGGGCAAGGGCCTTGACTGGATCATGAACAAAGGGGCTGTATCCCTTCTGGGGATCCTGGTCGCTTGCTGCCTTCCATTGAGCCCTGCCTGGCTGTCTAGGTTTGGGGGGAGTTAGAAAAAAGGAATGCTGGGTTTCTAGATCCCAGAGCTAGTTAAGGGGTCTTCCTGAAGGCCCATTCCCTCTGCAGTGGAGAAAGGTGAAGGGGGTCCTGTTCCAGGAAAGGACAGCCAAGGAGCCTAAACTCTGATTCCAAAGGTCTGTGCAAGCTTAGGTATGGCTCAGGACAATCACACAGCCCTACTCAGTGGAAGACCTCAATCGTCAACAAGTACAAGTGAAGCTGTGACCTGGAGGACAGTTCACATGTTCTCTTTAATAACAATAACACTGGCAGCAGCATTTATGGAAGATGCATCATGAGCCGACTGTGCTTAAGCCCCTTAGATGATTTATCTTTTCATTTTCCCGACAAACAGCTCTATTGGGAGGGACTTCTTGGGGCCATTTTATAGATGAAGAAATGCAGGCTCAGATTGTTTAAGTAACTGTCCCAAGTCACATAGCTTGTATCACAGTCAGATTCTGAACTCAGAGCTTTCGAATGCAAGCTTTTAAGCACTGTCTGCAGTTTGGTTCCCTAGAAGCAGAGTCTGGGGTGAGGAGTTGCGTGAGTGTGACATATTAGAAAGGTTCTCAGGCAATACTATAGGGAAGTGGGGAAATAAGACTGGGGAGGGAGGAAGGTGATCAAGGATGTGGTGTTGAGCAAAGTGCCAGGGAGATCACTGTGGCCTCATTCCCAGGGAAACTGGAGATAGCGTGGGTCACACTTCAGTGCTGGTGAGAGATCTTGAGGATTTATACCTCTGAACCCATGAGTCCTTGGTTAAGGGCTACCAAGGTGGAGTGAGCAGGAATATCAATGCCCAGCTACTTCCTGTCCTGGAGCGTACAGGCACTGCTTGCGATGGCTCATGGGGTTTGGGTGTTAAGCTTGTAGCACTTGTTGTAGCTAGTTAACGTCACATTGATAGGCTGAACTCAGCCACGGTGGGAGTAGTTACACTCTCGAAATTGGCTAACATTATAAAGTAGGACTCTCTCATCTCCATGGTGGTTGTTAAACATTTACTAGCATAGTAGCAAGTGTTGGCCATCAGGGTTGAAAGCTCACTGGGAGTGGGTGTGCAGCAAAATGGCAAAGGGGCCGCGGAATGTAGATGGAACAGTGACTGTACCTGCTGTAGCGCTCACCTGTATGCACTACAAATGCCTGCTCTGGCCCACCTGTGTGCAGGCTGTGTGGGGTGGGAGTGGGGCCGTTCCTGAGAGAGAGGAAACTGAGGAGAAAGAGGGCAACCAGCTGGGTCTCAGGGCAGAGTCTCTGAAGCTGGAGGTAGCCTGTGTAGAAGAAGTGCTAAACAGGTAAAACCTGGGAAGACCTGAGGTAATACCTGATTAAATACTGTGCACTAACAGTGCCAAGCACTGAACTGGATACTTCACTTTGGCTACCCTTCCCCGCAGCCCTGAGGGGTAGGTGATGTCATCTCCATTATCTCTGTAATCACCATCATCACCTTTGCCAACCTTTTTTTTTTTTTTTTTTTTCAAGGTGATGAAACAGGGGCACCTGGGTGGCTCAGTCGGTTAAATGTCCAACTCCTGATTTCGGCTCAGGTCACAATCTCACAGTTTGTGAGATCGAGCCCTGTGTCAGGCTCTGTGCTAACAGTGTGGAGCCTGCTTGGGATCCTCTTTCCCTTGCTCTCTGCCCCTAGTTTGTTCTCTCCCTCTCTGTCAAAAAAAATAAGTAGACATTAAAAAAAAACAACAACAACAGATGACGAAACAGAAGTGTAGAGCAGTAACTTGTCCAACACCGTAGGGGAGGAGCTGAGCATTGAATACACGAAGGCAGATTCCACAGGCAAAGCCTTTAATAATGAAGCCAAAACACTTCCCTGGTTTACTTCCTATGGGCTAAACCAACATAATGGGGGTTAAAATGGTAAGGCGGTCATCAGGATGCCCAGGAATGCCCTAATCTTATATGGTCTGGTTGTCAGAAAAGGAAGTGTAGAGGGTGCACAGAAGCCCAGCATTAGCAATTGGGTCTCTCAGTGTGGAAAGGTTGACACCCAAGTCCCATCGGGTGATGGAATCTGAATATATGCTCTTATTCTCACAGACTCAGCTCAGTGCTGGGGCCCCAGACAGAGGATGCGGAGGTTGGAAAGGCAGAGAAAGCCTGGAGGTGGGCTGAGCCAACAGAAACATTTACGGTCAGGCTGTCTGAATTCTCCTGTGGCAGCAGAGAGAAATGTCCCTCTCACTCTTTGTGGTTTCCTTTGGCTTTAGAGCTGCTACTTTGTGAGAGTTCTTCTTTCCTTTCTCTGGTTTGCCCATCCCTGGATTGATGTAGTGGTTAACAGCGAGGATGTGTGGAAGGGTCTGGAAGGCTGCCAGTCTGGCTTTATTCTTGCCATGCTCTGCCTTTCTAGGGCCCCAGGGATCCCTTGACATAAATGGTCCTGCAGGGGGAAGTCATAGATGGGCTTGTCTCTATGACATAGTGGAGCTCTATCTGTAAATTTCCTTTGAACATCAGCACATTACAACTTTGTGTTTGGGGGTACTTTTATCTTCTGTTTTATCCCATAAAAGTCTAGAGCTGCCTTCACCAATATACACTGCAGGTTGTGTTTTCTTCCATGTGTGTATATTTATGTGCCTGTTCGTTTACCATTATGAAGTAACTTTGTTGAAGGCAATCAAAAGTAAGATCTTTCCTATGTTGCCACTATTACTTTTTTTTTCCTTTTTAAAACTTTATATATTATTTTTTTATACCTAACTAGTCACTTGATGGAGTTTCCTTTTTAAAAAAAAAAAATCCACTTTCCTTCTTCTCAGTCAAGAATGTAGGCTCTGGGGCCATGCTGCTTGGGTTTGAGACCCAGATTTTCCATTTACAGCTATATGACTTTAGTTCTCATTCATTTTGATATGCCTTGGTTTGGCCATTTGTAAACTGAGGATACTTACAGTACTTTTCTCATAGGTTATTGTGGGAAATGAGCAGGTCTCCGTGCACAGAGCCCTTGCACAGTGTGAGCACTACATGCTATCCATTCCATGTTTTCTTGAAGAGGTTTTAATCTTGATCTTCAGAAAACGAATTCTCTTGTTTCGTTCACCAAATATTTATTGAGCATTTACCACATGCTCAGCTCTGTGCTATACCTTTCCACATGGATTTTATCTGATATAAGTTAATTCTCAACACCACCCTGTGTTAAAGTTATCACTGTTCTCATCTTCTGGGGTTGGGCGCTGGAAATGCCATGTACCAAGTCGTATCAGCCAGGAGAGATGAAGCTCGCCAAATCACAAACAAGCACATATCCCAGGGTCCATACACGACACAGGGTTCATTGTCCGTCATGAAAACCAAGTCAGGCAACGCTTCTCCATGAGGTGGCTGAGGAAGTGAGTCTGCCTGGTCTTTTGGCCCCTCCTTTACCAAATGTGCTCCTGGGATTGTGGCTGGCGAAAGGGGATCGGAGAGTCTGGGCAATGAAATGCTTCTACTTAGAAATGAACCAGGTCACTTCTGCCTGTATCCCTTGAGCAAGAATGATTCAGAAGCCCTGCCTAAGGGTCCTAGGAATCATAATCCTCCTATGAGCCTGAAAGGAGAGCAGGCCAGGGCGTGGTGAGCAGTAGGAGTCTCCATCGCCCACTTATGACTTTGAGTACGTTGCTTAACCTTCCTAAACCTCAATTTCCTTATTGGTAAAATGGTGACAGTTGCACCTACTGCAAAAAGATGTGGTAAATAGTGAATGAGACATACTCATGTGCGACTCTTAGGATGGCACCTGGCACACAGGAAATGGCCGTTTCATGGTCACGACCAGCATTACCTGTATCTTCAAGAGAATCGGCAAAGCATCATAGTTCGGCAGTTGTGGTAGCCACAGCTTTGGACTCCACCCCGTGTGAGTTGGTTTTCTAGTTCTTTCGTCTACCAGCTCTATGAGCCTGGGGAAGGATTTTTGCTTTCTCTGAACTTCACTTTCTCATCTATAAAATGGGAGTCGAACCACATCCACCCATAGGCTCTATCAAAGGTTAGAATGATAACATTTGTTGATTCCATGGTAAGATAAATATCTAAAATCTGTTGATTTATTTAATCTTTAAGGCAATGTTATGAGATAGTACTCTATTAACCCCATCTTACAGCTGGATAAACTGAGCCACACAATGGTTAAGTAAGATGTTTGTGGCTCTCTGGTAAGTAAATAGTGGAGCAAGGATGAAAACTCAAACAGTTTGGCCCCTCAGCCAATGACCTGAACTCCTATGCTTCACAGCCTCCCCGAGACCCCCTGCAGAAAGCTCCCAGCATAGGGCCAGACATAGTTGACCCTTATAATATTAGTACCTTTCTTCTTTGCTTGGGCGCATGTTGGGACAAATAACCCTTAAGTGTCTTCCTAGACCAGAGTCTTTCTGGGACACATGCTGATGGATTTTTTTCCATGAGTGGATGGAGGTGTGAAGGGGACAACAGCAAATGGCACTATTTATGCTACGTGTGTGTGCAAAAATACTGAAATCTGCATGCTGAAATGCCCAGCACAGAGTTGGTGCTCAATTGGCCAGAGCCCTTTATTATTTTTAACAAGCAGCCATGCTTAGTTGGAGTCTCTGAATCTGTAGACATGACTTAGTAAAGGGGGACACACAAAGGGACCAGCTGGACATAGTGGCAAATTTAATAATACGCAAACAACTTGCAAATAACGAAGCTCCTTTTCAAATAAGAATCTATTTGATTTAGAGAATGTAGGCTTTAACTGAATGAGAAGGTTAAATCCATGTTCTATCTGTGTTCTGTTTTCATTGTACTTAGGGGGGTTGACTATGGAGTTGATTTTCTTTCCAAGCCAAACATCTGGTACTTAATGATATAATCAAACACCAGAGGGGAACTGCCTTGGGAAAGCAGAGCTGGTTTGACATGACCTTGTTCCTCCCGTTCTCTGACAGAGAAGAGGTTGCAGGTTCCACATCTAGCTGCAGTAAAGACAGAGACCTAAGTGTCCTGGCACTTTGCACAGAACCAAAGCTGTCATATGCCAGACACTGTGCATTTCAGAGACATCCAGTTTACCTTTCCCAGGAAACTGATGATGCCAAGATTCTTATACCCACTTTACAGATGAGGAAACTGAGGATCAAGGAGTTCAGGTCAGATAGGTCGATCAAAAGGATGCAAAGTGAAGATGGGAAGATGGCTCCAGGGCTTTAATGTTATATTTCTTCACATTATTCTTTGTGAATGGCACCTCCTATAGTGTATAATTTGGGCAGGGGTGCTTGTGTGGGTACGAGCTGAAACCCTAGTCCATAATAAACCTGCATAGTTATCTACTGCTGCATAAGAAAATCACATTTATTAGTGCACAGTTTCTGTGGGTCAGGAATGTGGGTGCTGCTTAGCAGGTCCCCTGGCTCCAGTCAAGTCTTCACTGAAGGTGTGGACTGGGGCTGAAGTCCTCTCAAGCCTCCACTGGGGACAAGTTCACTTCCAAACTCACGCATGGGGTTATTGGCAGTATTCCATCCTTGTAGACTATTGGACTGAGGGCCTTAGTCCACGCTGGCTGTTGGCCAGAGAAGGCCCAGTTCTTTGCCATATGGACTTCTCCATGGGGCAGCTGACAACATGGCAATAATTTCTTCCCAGCAAACAAGTGAGAAGAATTAGAGAGCCAAAATGCCCACAAAACAGAAGTCATAGCCTTTGGTAACTTCATCATGAAGGAGACATCCTGCCACTTTTGCCATGTTATTCAATAGAAACAAGTCACTGGGTTCTCCCCACACTCAAGAGGGGAAGTTACCCAAGGGCCCATGCAGGCAGGAAGGCGAAGACACTCGGGAGCCACACACCACCTACCACAAGAGCCATGATTAATTTAATGCAAAGTAATGCTTCAAATTACTTACACTGAACAGAATTGTCTCCCCAGAATATCTTGCTTGTCTTGAGGAGTGATGCATCCCCTTGTATCTGTCTACATACCCTTGATAGGATACGGGCATCTCAGTGTGGAACACCCAGGATAGCAATCCGGTTGTGCTGGTCTACGAATATTAAGACTCTTTCAATAACTTTGTATCTACCTGTTGGATGCATGATGCTAAAGCCAGACTCACTGTTAAGTTTTGGGTGGTGAGTTCCTATGTTGTTGCTTTGTCTTTTCTACGCAAGTAAGTATCGACCTTTGAAGTAGTCTCCTTGGAATGGAAGGTGTCTTATGCTCATTCATGATGCAAACTTTAAGTAAGACCTTGTTGCAACTTCTCTTTGGGAATGGCCTTTGTAATGTCTCTCTCTCTCTGTCTCTCTCTCTCTCTCTCTCTCTCTCTCTCTCTCTCTCTCTCTCATACACACATACACACACAATCTTCCTTCTTTCTTTAAGATGTGATTCCTAGACGTATTTATTAGATATGATTGGCAGGGAAACATCCTCTTCCTTATTTATTATTTCATGCATTTCGTTTTGAGAACTAGTAGATTTTAACTCAGGCCTATTCAGAGCCCTCATTATTTACAACAGCTTTATGCTTTATGCACACAAGGTAATAGGAACCTATATTCAATCATTTCCAAATATGGGACATGGCAAAGACTACCGCCACCATTCCTTACTCCAGTAGTGGATTCTAAATGCTTTGTCTGAGTCTCAGGAACTGAAGTATCCTTGGTCTTCAATTCTGTAATAGTTTTAAATACAAGTGCAAGTCTGAGAAAGGAGAATAATCAGGAATCAGCTGTGATAACTGCTGGGCACATTAAATAGATCTCAGATAGGAAGATTGAGATCCCAGTCCACAAAGAAAGGTGCAGAACTTTGTAGCAGAGATGAAAAGGAATCTCGAAGTGTGAAAGACAGGGAAGGCTGAGAATTGAAGACTGAGGCTTGACTAATCAGCTTATTAGGGATTATTTTTTAATGTAATAAACATGTAAATAGGACTTCCTGTGTGCTGGATTCCATTCTAAGCACTTGACCAATGTAATCTCTAGGAGGAAGGTATGATTTTCTTCCTTTTACAAAATGAGGAAACTGAGACACAGAGAAGTTGAGGACTTGCCCAAGGTCACACAGCAGGTAGGCAGCAATTCGGCTTCAGAACCTACAGTCTCCACCACTGCACTGTACTGCTTTACAGAGCTATCCACCCAGAACAGAGCCGAGGCTGCTCCAGGAATTCCTGTACAGAGTCCAACAGTCCCTGTCAAATCGGGCTGCTGGCACAGCGCGGGTTATTCCCTGGTGCTCAGTAGGAAGGATTCTAGCTCCCTTGGGACACAGGAATCTGAAATACACTGTGCAGGACAGAGAGTTTGGGAGTGGACCTAGAAGAATGATCAGTGGCTCCAAAGGGCAGGGCAGGAGGCCACAGAAGACAAAGCAGAAAAGAACTGGAAATAAGGATTTAAGCCAATCTCATAATTGACCTGTAACCTGCCAGCTCTTCTTCAGGAGTTTATCCAGGTGCTCCGTCCCACCAGAACCAAATTGGTGGTGGTGGTTTAAACTGAGGAAGGCAGCACTTGCGAGTGTGTGTGTGGGCACACGTATACCCTCGAATATCTTTTGTCTGGCAGATGGTGGCAGGATACGAGGGGGTGGGCCACTGCGGGGAAGGGAGAGCGGGAAGGTGTTGGTTCTCATTCCCTCTTGTCACACAGGCACCTCTGACAGCCTCCATGAATTGATCAGTCCTGCAAGGGGGCCAAACACATCTGTGCATGTGCATCACATTAACAGCACCTTTGCCTGACAGGTACACTTTAGGGGATGCAGTCTCTGCCCTTTTGTGCCAAGAGCACATTCATTTTGCTCTCGATTTCAGGTACACAGGTGATTTACCTAAGCAAAACAAGCACAGCTGAAACTTTGACTTAAAAATCAAGCAACAGTGTTGCAATAGACCTAATTACATACAACCCTGCTCCCATTCATTTGCACAAACTGGGGCTGCGGGATGGTCAACACTCTGTTTTTTTTTTTTTAATTTTTTTTTTCAACGTTTATTTATTTTTGGGACAGAGAGAGACAGAGCATGAACGGGGGAGGGGCAGAGAGAGAGGGAGACACAGAATCGGAAACAGGCTCCAGGCTCTGAGCCATCAGCCCAGAGCCCGACGCGGGGCTCGAACTCACGGACCGCGAGATCGTGACCTGGCTGAAGTCGGACGCTTAACCGACTGCGCCACCCAGGCGCCCCAACACTCTGTTTTTAAGAGGAAAACCACAGGTACAAACCCCAAGTGGTTACAGCAGAATTGGTTTATTGAAAGCTCTGTCTTCACTTCCCTGCAAAAAATTCAGGAAAGGACTTGGGGATTCAAGGAGGTGGGGGAGTTGTCTCTCCTTGCCAGTCCTTCCCTTGCTCTCTGATAAAGGGTGTAGCCAGCAGGCTAGAAGCAACTGCAGGGGAGCAACGGATATAAATATTCAGTCGTGACAGTCCCCAAAGGATAAATGACAGCAGCCCATGCAACGTGCCTTCTGCACATTTAAAAATGACTCTTCTCATCCATACCCAAGCTGACATATTAGTAAATTGATTCCAGGTGATGCTGACATTTTGTAATTATCACTATCTATAATTTTCATCTTATTTCATTGAATATTTTGATCGTTTAAAATAGAGTAGCATACCTAATGGTGGTCATTAGTTTAGCCCAAGGGGAAATTCATGGTTTAATAAACTCACATTAGAAATAACTTACTAAAATTACAATTGGCATTATTAGTCTCCCATTTTTTAAATAAAATATAAAACAGACTAATTTTATCCAAACTGACAGCTTTCCTCTTTCAAACTGGTTCATTGTTCTATTGTTATCTCAGAGGAAGGAAAGACGTCTGTAGCACAGTGGCAATAATAAAAAACACAATAATGCAACACACAGGAACAAGGGTTATGTTTCATTCTACATATGTCAGTGTACCTTCTCTTATTTTCTGACTAACCGTGGGCTGGAGTGAGGGAAGGCAGTGTGGCTTTGAAGCAAGGTCGCATTTGGGAGAGTACTTCTCTTATCTTGCTTCTCTGAAGGGACTGTTTCTCAAGGATTGCCTGGGAAGGCAGGCATTTCCAGGCCCCACTCCCTTATTTCTCTCGGTTATTTCTCTGCCTTATTTCATTTTTGTTGTAAGTGCATCTTCTACGGCTTGCCTGTAGGTTCATTTTGGGTAACATTTCTGAAGAACAAAAGGGGCAATTTTAATATGCAAGAAATGATTCTTAAAAGGTAATGAAGCACATTTGACTCTTGCCAGAGCAATGCTGTTGGTTGCCACAGGGAAACATTTCACCTTTGGCCAATAGCCTGGAATTCTAGCATTCTTCGTATTCTTTCAGCTCCAGGAGAGGGGCCTGCCTACTCCTCAACTTGCTGGTAGTTCAAGTTTTGGGATTTTCTTCAAGGGATTAACAGTTGGAGATGATCTTACTGGAAGGAAGCTATACTGTTGATGTGGACATTGACCCCTTGATGGTTGAGGTCATTCTGTATATCCATTCATCTAGCTACTCACTCACCCAGTTGCCCTGTACTCACCTTCACTCATCAAGCATTCAATCAGCCTCTGTTCATCTATTCTTCTGCCCACCGATTAATCTATTCCACCCGTCCACCCAGCCACCAGTTAATCTACATCCATGCATCCACTCACTGATTATCATCCATCCATTCATCCACTCACGCATGGACTCACCCAACCATCCATTTACTCACTCATGCACCCACCAACCCATCTGCACACCTGTTCGTCTCTCTGTCCCTATCCATCCAGTCACCCATTTGCTCCCCTCTTTATTTACCTATAAATCCACTTATACATTCATCCTTCATGCACAGCCCACTTATCTACCCTCTCATCCATCAATATACTCTTATCATCCATACAACCGGCTATCCTTTAAAAAATCCTTTAGCAAACATTTAACAAACCTCTGGGCTTGGTAATAAAGAGACACATAAGTCACAGTTCTACCCTTAAGGAACTTACAATCTTGTATAAGAGTCATAAATAAGCCACATATTACACAGCAGAATGCTGGGTGTTGCTGTAAAGAATGATGCCATGTTGCTGTGGGAATTCTCAAGAAGGAATGGCTTACTGTGTCTGAATGATTCAAAGAAGGTTGTACACATGATAAATATGGGTGTAACGTCCAGGGGTGGGCAACATGACAGCCGGGAAATGAGCAGTGGATGAGTGTCTAGCCCTTAAGTTCTCTCCAAGACTATCACTTTGCTGTTTAGAAGCAACATCTGTATTCTGGAGGCTCCCCTTCCAGAGGCAGAAGTTATGGGCATATTAAGGCATCAGGCAGGTGGAAGGAACTGAAGTTTGGCCTCAGGGAGCAAATCTAAAGAACTGGGATTCAGGACTGGCCCCTGGTCCTGAATGAAGGAAAGGGGAAGAGAAGAAACAAGTGAATTTATAAATAAAAACACATCAGAACAGATGAGCCAAAGAACTATAGGTGGGTAAGTACATCTTAGGTTATTTCACTCACTCAACACAGACACTTAGCATAACCTTTCCCAGTGACATCTTTAACCCAAACCAAACCAGTAACAACAAAAATAGCTCCGGCACAGATCACATGCTGGAAACTGGCCTTCTCTCTGCTTTGCTCCCACTGTTGGTTAGTCTGCAGGAATCCTAACAGGCATGGGCTGCTTTTCAACTCTAAGGGCCTGGCACTCAGCTCTGCACAGGGGCTTGGGCGAGGCCTTTATGACTTTCCCAGAGGCCTCAGGTCTCTATTGAAACACAGCAGCTGTTACCAGGAGCAACCCCACTTCCTAAACAATAGCACAGACTTTGTGAAGCTTCTCAGGTGCTGTGGGCCTAGCATTGCCAAAAAAAATGCCCAAGACTCACACTGTCTCCTTCCCCCATGGAGCTTAAATAGATTGGAAGCAAATGCTTGTTGACAACAGGTGTGGCTCGATGTGAGAAAATGTTCCTTTCCATTATTGCAGGGCTGGTACTCAGGGACATTTCCTGTGGAAGAAACAGGCTTCCAAGAGCATGGGAGATCCATACTCAGAGCCAGAAAGTGCTCAGTTCTTCCCTTTTAGGGCCAAAGGCGCCACAAGTCTGCAAGCAGGTGCTCCTAATAAGTACAGAGGTTTCCACAGCCAGAGGAAGGCTAGGCAAGGAGGGGTGGGCTCCTGGGCCCCAGAGTTCCAACCAGCTGACTGATTAGGCTCTCTGTGATGGTGGTTAGTGACTTCATTGCCATTAACTCAGCTAGATTAACTTGCTCAGCAGAGGCTTGCAAAGCTGCATGAGCCTGTCTGCAGCTCAGCTGGAGTTAGCCATTGGGCTGCGAGGGCACAGAGAGGTAACCTACAGGAGGTGGGGCCTCAGCCCTCAGATTACTTGACAGAAACCCCAAGGACATAGAGAAGAAGTTTTGCTTCGTTGGAAAAATCTGTCCAGTGATTCTTTCTCTCCCTGAACCGTCTTAGGCAAAAGTAAGTTCTGTGTTGAACTAAACGGAATTGCTTGCTAGATGAGATTCTAATTTCAGTGAGAAGACTTCCTGACTTTCTATTGCTTTGGGAAGTCATCCCCTCCTAACTGTGAGGGCTCATCTGCAGCCAGAGCCTTAATTGGAATTACTAGGGCAGCATGTAAGAATAGGGAGAAATGTAAGAGGCAGTGATGAATTTCTTATAAAGAAACACAAGTAATCAGATTGTTCTCAGAGCTATTGGAAATTGAGTCAGTGGAGGGAGAAAAGTAAATGGAGATAAATAGAAAAAATTTATTTTTTGAGAGAGAGGGAGAGAGAGAGAGAGAGAATATTCCATGCAGGCTCCATGCTCTATGCAGAGCCTGACATGGGGCTTGATCCCATGACCCTGGGATCATGACCTGAGCCAAAATGAAAAGTAGAGTGCTCAACTGACTAAGCCACCCAGGCACCCTGAAAAAAATGTAATTACTAATTTTTTTCACAATATGCTACTTTGTCAGATTCCATTTATTCCTTCTACCTCCAAAAATCTACTCACATGATTGTGGAGGTGTGTGTATAGTGTGTGTTGGGGGCACCCTTTTTTTCCACTCATTTCCAAAGCTTGGAATCCTATATAGTAGCATCCTAGTGTATTAATTTAGGTGGATTAAGTGGCAGTAACAAACTGATCTTGAAATGTCAGTGGTTTAACAGCACAGAAGTCTACTTCCTGCTCACACAACAATTCTGGACCAGCAGTTTCTGTCGGAGACTTCCTTCTTGGAGTCATTTAGAAATGCAGGCCAATGGGTGGCTCTGCCATTTTCAACACATGGCCTTCAAACTGACCCTAGTCATCCACATCCCAGTCGGCCAGAACACAGAAATACCAGGAGCTGCTCTGAGAGGGTTGCGTGGTCTGCATCAGAAGGGGCATGTAGTATACCCACTCAGTCACGTGACCAGCTACCTGCCAGGAGGATTGGGAAATGTAGTCCAGCTGTGAGCCCAGTGGGAAAGAGGCACCAGTTTGCATGGGCAGCTAGTCATCCCCTTGACAGCTTTCATCATTGTTGTTCGACACCCCCTCATTTACTGAGAGCCTGCTACACACACTGCGTTGTGCTAGGAGCTCAGGATACAGCCCATACACGGTTAGAGTCTAGAGAAGGAAAAATAAAGTGCTAATGGCTAATTATAAAAATAATTAATGACAACTTTTATTGCCATTAGGACTGTAAGGGAAAACTATAGGGCTGGTAACTATCTCTAGAGGGAGGTGAATGGGAAGCAAGGGAGGATTCTGGGAAGAAGTGACATTGAAGTTAAAGACAGGAAGACAGACTTAACCAGGCAGAAACACTAAAGAAGGGCATTTTCAAAAAAGGGACCAATAAGTGAAACATCTTGAGGCAGAAAAGAAGTTTGAACACTCTAGACCCCTTCAAAAGGGTAGCGGGGCTGATCCACATTGAATAAGCCAGAAAGAAATTTGAAATGAAGCAGGAGAGGTGGGTGGGGATGTGATTGAACAGTCTTCATGGGCTGAGCCAAGGAGTAAGGGCTTCTTTTTTCTTTTTTTTTAATGTTATTTATTGTTGAGAGAGAGAGGGAGAAAGAGAGCATGAGTGGGGAGGGGCAGAGAGAGAGGGAGACAGAGAATCCCAAGCAGGCTCCCCAGTGTCAGCACAGAGCCTGATGCGGGACTTGAACTTCTGAACTGAGATCATGACTGGAGCTAAAATCAAGAGTAGGACACTTAACTGACTGAGCCACCCAGGTGCCCTGGGGCTTCTTTCTAACAGCAGTGGGAATCGCTGAAGGGTTTGAGGAGGAGTGTTGTATGGTCAGCCAAATTTTTCACTTAATGGTGCCAGAGTAAGGAAATTGTTGCAATCTTTTCAGGAGAGAGGGGGTGGTGCTCGGTGTATGGGGCTGGCAGTTGAAATGGAGGTGAGTGGGATGGGTTGGAGAAATATGTGGGGAGATGAGTTGCATCAGGAAGGCAGCCCTGAGGTCCCAGGTGTGTAGGCTCAGGCTGGCACTTAGGTCTTTGAGAGTGAGACAGAGTACCGTTCCTGGTTTAGCCCCTTCCTCTGTAGTTTTATGGGCTTCCTGACTTTTGGCCTATTTAATAAAAGCTCTTTAAAATGGATGTTTGGTAGAACTCAAATTCACCCTCAATTTGCACTTCTGTGGACTTTGATTAGTATTCTTAATGGAGTGGTACACCTGACGTCCACAGCAGGCAATTCCAACACCAGTGGAGAGAGGTACAAGATAAATCACTCCAAGTAAATGACTAATTAATCATGCTCTTGATTTTAATAACATATACCGTCTGGCTCAAGATTCATCTGTCTATAATCTTGCATTCTATTCTAGAAATTTGATAATCAGTAAAGCCACCCATGGATTCCTAATTTATGATGATTTCTTTCCATTCTTTTAGAAAAGTTAAGAATCAGTCATATTCTCAGGACTGTATGAAGGGGGATGCAGGGAGGAGTGTGTGTGTTTTTTAAATCTATTTTAAAAACATCATCAGTATTTCAGCATAATCTGTGGGACAAATTTGACACTATCTCATTGAAGATATGTAAACTCATTTCTGGAAACATCTATACCAGAGGGCTTGTCTGCAATGTATCCCTCCTCCTCCAAATCAGAAAACTGTTATTTTCAAGGGTAGTTGGACAAGAGTCATGAATACTTAGCAGTAAAACATCCCTCACTTGTGCGTGGCCTCAAAGACTTGTAAATCAACGGGGGTATGAACATGTGAGGATTCATAATTTCCAGTGAGTCATGGTTCTACTTATTTGGAGTAGATGGCTCCATAAAATAAAATACAGTTCACTTGTAAAGAGCTCCTTTATCTCAAATGACAAAGCGAACCCGTGGTCTTATTACTAAAGACGGTTCTCCACTGAGGCTGGTCTCAGGCTGGGCAAGGTAAGATACCTATAGGTGAAATTCTTCTGGAAACAGAGTTTCTAAACTTTTTAAATAATTGATTTGACTTCTTTACCTTACCCACTTATACAGCTGGGAATGGCCAATCTGCTAGTGTATACTACAGTGTCAGAAACAAAAACAAAACAAAAAATAAAAAAATAAAAAGCAGAACCTATGTCCTGGGGGGTAAACAGAAAACATGTTCCATTTGACTCGTTATATTATTTGGAAGAAATTGCCATTGCAGAGGGGTGATGTGTGTGGGAAGGTGCCTGATGAGGGTGGAGAAATTCTGCATACTTACGATGTGCAAAAAATTGTGCTGTGCGCTTTGATTATATAAATCAGTGAACGATAGTTTAGGTGCTACTTATTGATCATTTATTATAGGCTAGTCATGTGCATCACCTTATTTGAGCCTCATTAACAGTAGCGTAAGAAGTAAGAAATATTATTATTCTAAATTGATGAGAGAAGTATATAGCCCAGAGAAGTTCAGGGGCTTCCACAGGGCCTCATAGCCAATAGAGGGTAGGCAGGACCCAATCCTAAGTCAGCCTCCCAGAAAATGACTAATTAATCAGTCTCTTGTTTTTCATAGCATATGCCATCTGGTTTGAGATTTGCTTGTCTACAGTCTTCCATCTTGTTCTAGAAATCTGATAGTCAAGAAAGCCATCTATAGATTCCTGATTGACAGTAACTTTTCTTTCTTTTAGAAAAGTTAGGAATCAGTTGTATTCCAGTGACCATGTGGAGGGGGGTAGAGGAAGGAAGCATGTGTTTTTTTATCTCAAAAAAACATCTTCGATACTTCAGAGTAATCTGAAAATTAAAAGCTGAAAACCCAAAGCCCGACATGTAATCCCTGTGCTATACCTAGGGCACAATAAATAGGAGAATCTTGTCATCTATTTTCCCAGGAAACATTCCTCTGCCACATGCCATTTGCAAGATGTAAAATCCTCTCTAAGAAATACCCTGTTTAAATAATAAGCCAATGTCCTCTGGAGACTATGACCAAATGTCATTTGTCATGTAAAAATGGAGACATGTGGACCCAAGAAACTAAGAGGGATGTGTCCAGGAGCCAAGTGTCTCTTTCAGCAAGGGAAGAAATAAAGCGAAGCAGGCCCTTTGCACATGTCTTCCTGGTTTTGCTACCAAAGCCTGAAGCCTTGGCTTGGCCTGGAATGGCCTACTCCAAGCAGCAGCATAAGCTCATTACTACCCATTACATCTGCCCACATTTCCAGCAGGTACCAAGAAGATGGTCAAGCCCCAAGAGTCATGTGAGCCTCTGGACACCACCTCAGTGTGGTTCAGAGCAGCCCTCATGAGGTGGCACTGTTTGCGCCACTAGGTGCCATGGCCTGACCCTCTCCAGCCTCACCCTAAGGAGACCATCCCTCCCTAAGTTCCCAGTGTTCTTTAACTCCTAGCTTAGGGAATCAAACTGAATTAGTTCTTTGTGTTATTAGCCAGAGGAGCACTTACATTTTCTGACATCTCTAATCTTGGAGCTCAGGGAATAGCACAGAGCATTTGCATGAAATTACCCCTCATTCTATCTATAGGCTGAGCTGCCAGCGTTTGTGAATTTGGCAGAAGCCAGCAGATCGCACAGTTAATGTCTTTCTCTCCTGCCAGGCTCTTCAGCACGAGGTGCATTGGAGTGCTGTATGACAAAGAGCAGGGCACATCCTGGGATGTGGAGCTTAGGTGATGCTATTTGCATCCAATTAAAGAAGCAAGACTTGGTGGCATTATTCACACGCACGACTCTTAATGCCTTTTGGCTCATTAAGCCTTTGGATCAGTTTTTGTAAGAGGATGTTGGCGAGAACACGGGCAGGCTTTGGGCACAGGTAGAGGTGAGCTTCCAGGTTGAATCCCCTACCAGGCTGGCAATTATATGTTTCCTTTTTGGACTTGCCAAAGGAGGTTTCTTTTGCTGCTTTGACTGTTCTTAGTCACAACCACAGAGCTAAGGAGCTCAGGTTAGATTCAAGTTGATAAGGTTTGGTTAGCCTGATGGGCCCTGTTGTTGCCTTCTCCCATTTGTCTTGGGGATTTCCCATCCCATCCCACCCTCTCAGGATCTTGTGGGTTTGGGAGACAATCACTGACTGTTCAGTTCCTTTGTGGCTGGGTTACCCACGGAAATCAGAGATGTCACAAAACCTCAATGCTTCTCTGGTTAATTACACAAAGATCTAGTTGGGTCTGAGTCCCTAAGCTGGGGGTTAATGACAGGGGTTGTGAACTCATGAGGGAGGGTGCTCTTAGGTGATGCTGGAGGATACACAGTGTGTGGAGAGGCCTTGGTACCCTTTGAGGAGACAGAGGGTCACCTTTGAGGATTGCTCTGAATGTTTCCTAACAATGGATGGTTCAGACTTGCTAGTATGGTTTTGATAGGACACTTCACTTCCCAGGTGTTAAATTTTTTCAATTTATTTTTTTTAATATTTATTTATTTTTGAGAGAGAGCGCACAAGCAAGGGAGGGGCAGAGAGAGGGGGACAGAAGATCTGAAGCAGGCTCCACACTGACAGCAGTGAGCCCAATACAGGGCTGGAACTCATGAACCCTGAGATCATGACCTGAGCTGAAGTTGGATGTTCAACTGCTGAGCCACCTAGGTGCCCCAGTTTTTTCAATTTATAATGAGAGAGCTAAGTAAGAGAAATATCTTCAAAGGGCATTCTGGGTTTCATAGAGTTGGGCAGAAACTGGAGATTCCAGTGGGCAGGACACCCTGTTTCTACCAGAGAAGTCCAGTCTTTGTTTGTTTGTTTTAATCAAGAGAGCATCACATGGTATTTTATTTGAAAAATAGAGTTCTGCTGTGCAGACCCCATAGATCTAAGCGATTTCTTTCTAATCTGAGAGTCGTAGGCCATCTCTAGGCCAGTCTTCAGATTTGGTGAGTCATGTATCAGGTCCCAATCTCAGCATCCATTTCTGGCCAGTCCGCACAGAGAATTGTCTCCTGTCTGGGGAAGGGTATTGTGGACGTGCTGCCAGGGAGAATCGGGGTGATGAGGCAGTAAATAGGTGACACCCTCTGTCTCAGAACAGGTCACCGCCTCTACTTAAGGAATACCTTTCTTCTGTAGCTACTGCTTACCATGACATGAAAGATTGCTTCCTCAGCCAGATGCTCCTGAGGCTCTAGGTGGATGCTGACTTCCGGATGAATGGAGTTTAAAATTATGTCTCACTCACACACACACACACACACACACACACACACACCCCTTATAAAATATGTGGGGAGAATGTAATATGTCTAATTACAGTGAATATTTTAGATCAACATTTCTGAAATGAAGCTACCTGGCATATTAATAGGCACAAGAAACAACCCTTTGGTCCAGTAAGTGAGGGTAAAGTGTGGACTGTTCCTGTGTAGACAGGATGGCACCTATGATTTCTATCCCCCCACATTCACACCTTTCCTTTTGGGTGTGGAAAGGATCTCTGATTGGCTTCTAGCCAGTAGGATATGGAAAGGGAGATGGGATGTCCCTTCTGCAAAATAATGTTTTGCTATGTAAGATGCAGTCTTAGCAGATGGGCCTGGGGAGACTGTCCATTGTTGGCTTTAAAGAAGTAAAGTGCCCTGTTGTGAGAGAGTCAGTGAAGATAGATGGGACCCGTGGACAGCCTCTAGGCACAAAAAACAGCTCCTGACCAACATCCAGCGAGAAAAAGGAGACATCGTTCTACCACCCTGAGGAGGTGAAATCTGCCAACAGAGAGAGTGTGACAGAGGATCCTTCTCTGGGTGAGCATCAGAAAAGACCACAGCCCCAGTGGATACCTGGACCCTGGGACACCCCTGAACCACAGAAACTGCAAGATGATAGTTGTGTATCATCATAACAGCTAGGTTTGTCATCATGTGTTACAGGGCATTGGAAGTCCAATACCCTGCACTTAGATATTTACAAAGAATATTAGCAAACTAAGAGCTTTGAGAGAGCATGAAAGAAAGAAAACTATTTACCTTTTTAACTATATTTAACATGGCATTTCCCATACCAATAAGAACGTGCCCCTCCCCCCCACCGTCCCACCTTTTAAAACAGAACACCTAAAAACATCTTACAGTGGTATCCTATTTTATGGGAAAAAAGTAGGAGAGCGATTCTTAAATTTTTGGGTCTCAAGACCCTTTTACACTCTTAGAAATAATTGAGGACTCAAAGTTTTGTCTATGTGGATTTTATCTATTGATATTGACAATATTTGAAATTAAAACTGAAAAAAAATATACATATATACCAATTAATTTATTTTATAATAATGACAACCCCATTAAGTGTGAGCACAAATAGCATGTTTTGTGACGGGTGACTATATATTCCAAAACCAAAAAAAAAACACAGTGGGGGGGGGGGTGGCACTGTTTTAATTTCGTCAAATCTCTTTACTGAATGGCTTAATGGGAGTCCCATGGATTCTTCTGTTTCAGCATTCAGATTGTTGTGATATCATTTTGGCTGAACAAAGTGAAGAAAATCCTGCCTCACACCGATAGGTAGTTGAAAAAGGGATGAGTCTTTTAATAGTCTTTTTGGGGAACTGTGGATATATTTCTTTGATACATCGGAAGTACTAGTTTCTTAAATAAAGGCTAGTTGTAGTGTGGAATCTGAAACTCTATGAATGAACTTCTCATAAAGTTTGTGAGAGAGTAAGGGTAAAAAGGGCAAATATCATCTTAGAATGATTATGAAAATAGTTTTGCCTTTATATACCTGCTGAAAGTGTTTCAGGGACCCTATGGGGGTTGTCAGGCCACACTGTGACAACCCCTGGTTTAGGAAATACACCATGAATCAATCAAGGGACTTAGACTCAACCAATGTGTCAATTATGTATTGATTACTTTGCATATAAGACACTGAGGCAGATACTGGGAGGGAATGGAAATCAATAATATATGGTGCCTGCCTCAATGACGTACATCTAGTGGGAGGAGAGAAATATAAGCAGCCAACTATGTTAATAAAAATGCAGTAAGGGCATGGTAGCTAGGTAAGGGAGAGAGCAGGAAGGGAGGGAGAGAGATAGACAGACAGACTGGATGATTTATTTGTGTAGGTAGCCAATGGTGAGAGGGCGTTCCAGGTTTGGACTGTGAACACATGTGGCCCCTTCCCGAACGGCCCCTTCGTGTAACAACTGTGACCACACAGTGACAGCTGGCGAGGACAGCTGCATATACATGGAATCGCCAAGGTGCAAGAGCCCACATGGCGGAGGCTGAGTGAACAGGGCTTAAGTAGCAGTGGAGATCATTCCTCTGTCTCATCAGACTTCCTAATAATCCTCTATCAAGAAAGTAATCATCTTCTCAAAGGGAAATGGGGAAATTTCATATGTGGAGGTTTTGATTAATGCAAGAAAAGAGTCAATTTCCTTTGATAATAGGCAGTACCCTGCAAGAGCCACATGGGGGGAGTGAGCATGGAAAGAAGGATGAATGGGAACAGATTTTTAGGACACTGAAGTCGCATCAAACCACGGTAGCAAGTGTCCACTCTAATTTAGCCCTTTCAGGGCATCCCCAGAATTCAATCAAAGCCCTATTCTGAGCAGTAGCCTTGTGCCTTATGTAGGTTTTCTCCTTTAGTCCTCTCATTAACCCTTTGAGGAGTTAGAATGTTATCTGCACTTTGCAGCTGGAGAAGCAAAGCAAAGGGAAATTAACAAGGGGTAGAGGCAGGATTTGAATTCAAGTCTGCCTCGTTCCAAGTTCTTAAAATCTCCTCAGTCCTCTCCCTGAGTCTCTATTACCCAGCAGCCTCTCATACTGCCCACCTATCTACATGGTTTGACCTATTGCTCCTGACCCTTTATCTTTTGTTCCTTGACCCCTTGCTAACTCTTCTGGCTTGAAGTACCTCTGTATCCTCTCCTTACTTTGAGGACTCATTTTTCTTCCTTCTGTTTCACTTTTCTTGACATGTGCCATCAACTCTGAACTGTCCCAAGCTCCTTGACATCTGTCTTATCCTCACAACCTCAGATAAGAGATGATTCTACCAGCCCTCTGTCCTAGAACCACAGGATGCCCTGTTGGCCAGGCTGGCCCACATGCCCTTCACAGCATGGAAATCATCACTTACTCATTGAGTCATCATTCATTCACTCAACACTCCACCTCACATGTTTAGGGAATATAAAGTACAAAGGTACGAGACCAGTTGTTGGTAGTTTTGTGTGTGTGTGTGTTACGTGTACGTGTGTGTCTGTGACCCACCTCTTAGAATCTGATCAAAACCCAGAAAAATGTGCACGCATGCATGCACACCCTCATTTACACAAATTCAGTTTGTGTACAATTCTGGAAGTTTCAGCATACTCTAAGGAGCATTCATAAAGTCTCTCTAAATCCTTGACTCCAGTTTACGATCCCCTGCTCCCTCTACTAGACTATAAGACCCATGAGACAAAAGCTGTGTCTTATATGCCACTGCACCAAGCACAAAGCACAAAGCCTGGAACCTCCACACAGATCTTCAGTCTGGGAGGGTCAAAGTGAAGTAGCTGCATGGCCCCATCCTCAGGACCCCTTGTCCATTTCTTGTATTCCTCCTGTCTTGTCACACTCCAGGAAAGAAATGTATGCCTCTACTAGTCCAGTGACCATTAATTTTGAAATCATGGCCCAACGCCTGACTACACACAGGCTGTGTGACATCATTTCAAACTATAAAGTGCCAAGCGCTAATTGATTTGTAAGAAAGTCCACATGTAATGCATGGCACACTCCCAAGGGCTCCCAAGGGCTCCCAAGGGAGGGACAGCAGCGTTGGACTCATGTCAGGAAATCACTCTTGCTGGCCCTTGTGGGACAGGATGACATTCCGGCCAGGAAGCGGTCTTGACTTTGGATTTGAATCTGCCCCTGATGGAGTTATTCACAGATGGCTAAGTTAAATGCAGCCTTCATAGCACTAAGGCATTTTAGCAGCAGCTAAGCAAGTGGCCCATGAAATGGAGGCACCAGAAGCCTCTGGAAGCATCACCAATGCATCACCCGGTGAAGCCATTGTGTCTCTCCTTGGTAATGAGCATCTCGAAGGGCAGCGTGGGGGGATTTCCATCAACCTGTGAGAAGACAGGGTATGCAGGCAGTGTGGATCACAAGAGGGAGTAAAAAACAGGCAATAAAAAGCAGAAAAATAAAATGAGGCCGGGATCCAAGAAGATAACCTTCTGTGGAAAAGAGAGGGGAAAAAATAGCTCCACCCCTCCAGTCCAAATGAAAAAGCATTTAATTGAATGTTCTTTATAGAGGTGAAGAAAAAATACCCTGTGGAGTTCCCAGTGTTTCATTATCCAATTGAGTTGGGTACCTCAAGTTTCAAAGACCATTCTCCTGAATGATCATTCTTCTCTCTGTGTCAGTCTGCCCTGTGCTCGGTGAACCCCTACTGGGCCGCAGAATTTAAAAGTCAAAACCCTGAAAGTATCTTTATGCCCAATATAGTAACAGAGCAAACTCCGGTATCACTCATCTTATTCTCCTGGTCTGTTATGCAGATTTCTGTGCTACTGAGGATGCCTGGAATCCCCAAACCCTTTCTTAATTCTGCGAAAGGCCTCAGAGGGAAAGAGATTAGCAGACTGAGAGAGGAGGCATCACAGAGCAGCCATGGAAGCAAAGGACGGGCCTCTCAGAGTGTTCCTCTTGAAGTTAGAAAATATCAGGGATGGCCCAGGGCAGTGATGAGTGGCTTTAAGGAAGTTAAGTCTATCAGGAGACATCAGGCTTTCTCTGGGCTGAAACACCCCACATGGAGTTGCTCTAGGAGCTTCTTCAGTGAGGGCAGCCTTTCCTTGGAGGATCCTGGAAGGGAACTGGGAGATAGACCCTCCCAGCAAACTTAGGTTTGTGAAATAATCCTCTTTGTTATTCCTGAGAACATTGTAAATCATTTGAATATGTAGGAAGTTTTTTTTTTTTTTTTTTTTTTTTTTTTCTTTTCCTCCCTTGAGAGGGAAATCTGGGGGTTGGGTAGAGAATCATTTTAAATCTTTCCCTTGAAAGCTACTAGGGATGGCTGATAAACAACATAAAATAATTGTTTAAAAGTTTCACATCTGACCCACTTAGCACCTGTCACATTTTGTTAATTTAGAAAATATTTGATGACTCTGAATCTAATCCCATTTTCTCAAATAAAGGCTTAATTTCTCTTTGAACTGAATAGTTACATTGTCATACCTTAGCCAACACCCTATAAATATAATACCCCTTCAGCCTTGATATTTCAAAAACTATAGTTTTCATTTCAAGCTGTTATAATATTTTATCTCTGATGTTGTAAAATAACGTAAACCAATTTTTCCTACTTCTGTTACTTCGAGGTTGAGTCTTCTGTCAGAGTCCCTCCCTCACAGACCATGTAAACTCCCTCCAAACTCCTGCACTGGCGGACGAGCAATTTGTTTCCAAGATTCACGACTAAAAAAATATGGTTGTGGGATCCTCGGAGACACTGCTATGCTGATTCTTTCCAGTGCCCAGAGTCCTCTGCTCTGTTGGAAAGGTTCACAAACATTAGGCTCCACGGAGGTAACACCCTCCCTGGCCTTTCCTTTGCAGCCTCCTCCTGGTGTTGATTTGCGTGCTCCCTTCACCAAAAGCCACAACCACTTGGGTGGGGGAGTCCTTTTGTCCACAGTTAGCTAAGGCAAGTCTCTGCTTGGCAGTTTGAGCTTCTGATCCGAGAGCACCAACTGTCTTAGTGCTTTGAAAGCCAAGGGTCCGTGCCAAATTCAGCCTCTTTGGACATCCTGAGGTGGTCCACAGGAAGGCTGCCTTCTCTATCCTAGCAACCTTAACTAAGGGGACCGATGGTGGGGAGGGAGACTGAAAAGGCCAGGCCAGTGATAAGTTGGAATCAGCCTGGGTCTAGAGGGATCAGGAACCTCAAAGTGGCATCTCTACCTGATAATGACAACTATGATTCTGAAGACTTATTACTATACACGAGCCACTTGCCCTGCATTACTTTGTGAAGTGCTTAAGCCCACCCCATGAGCCGTGTCATGTCGTGTCCCCATTGTACAGTTGAGGAGCTGGAGGTTTAGGCAGACTGAACACCTCATCCAAGCTCATGTAGTGAGTAAGTACAGAGTGGAACCAGCAAGTTATCTGTAGACCTTTTACCCTTAACCATCACCCTACCGACCCATTTCACACCAAGGTCCACCTCTGGGCTGCCAATTCAGATACCTGCCAGGAGGAAAACAATAGCTGGGGTCATGAATTGGCTCCTTTTTGTCAGGTTCTGTCTTGGAGCCTGATGAGTTCCTTCGCCCATTCTGGAAAAGCATCCTAATTCCTATCTATCTCACATAGTCTTTGGAGGCATCCAAACAGATTGTGTCCCTATTCATTTAACACAATGAAAACAATTTGCCACCCTTTACTTATTTATTTTTTCATGGAACAAATGTTTATTGTGTCTATAGTTTGTTTTGTTTGTTTGCTTTGTTTTCTTTGTTTTTAGAATGCTCCTGGGCCCTGGGATACAGCTCAGTGAACAAAATGGACAAACCCATTGCACTCTTAGATCTTAAAGCCTCCTATTTGCTTCCTCTTTATCAGGTTCCTTACATATGTTGTCTGATTAAATCTCACAGCTTTTCTGAGAGGCATTTTACAAACAGGAAGCATAAAATTTGGAAGGTGGAGTGGATGGCCCAAGGTAATACAGCAAATAAGTAGAACAAACAGGTGAATTCAATTCTCTGACTCTAGCTGGAAGCTGGGTTCTTTTTTGCCACTAGTCTCTGCTGCCCCCTGTGGATTCATAGAGGGAGCTCATGGGTAACGGGAGGTCCTGTCTTACCTAGAATCCTCCAATTCCTGCTCATCTTTTCATTTTAGAACCACTTGCAATACCTCCCCAGCACAATTCCCTAAATACCCTCCCCCTCCCCACTCATTCATGATTTTATTGAACAAGCAGGTACTGGGTCCCTGTTCTGGACCAGCCACGTCTTTAGGAGCTGTGACATCAACAGGGAAGAACAAACCTGGTCTCCACTCTTATGGAATTTACATATTCATGTTCTAAGGGTGCATTTTCCCTTGTTGATTCTTCTCAGGAGTTCTCTTTTCAGTTCCTACTTTTGGCTTGTTATTCCTGATACTTTGGCCTCCAGGCATTGAGTCCAGGGGTGATATTCGAAATACTTAACACCTGGTTCAATCAAAGGTCACCAACCTTAGTGGCAACAGAGAGTTCTTGGAGCTTATCTGCTGTGACAAGTATTAACCCTTTAGTTGCTGAGTTATAATAAGGTTCTGGGGGATCCCAGAGGAAGGCTGGGGCATTAGGGCTGGGGAACTCGGGTCTTGGAGTGGCAGCTTTTTACCTAGGGGCACAGACGTTTTCCAGCATTTCTACAGTGGCTGTACTTGTGTGTGCTAGCAAAATGTCAGCCATGCTCACATCACACGTGAGAGTTTGCCCTTTCCAACTAGACTGGATGTTCACTGGGCGCAGGGATCCCATCCACTCTTCCTTCCTCCACATAAGCCTGGCATGGCACACATTTGATCTGATTCATCCATGACTACATCCTTGGTGTAAGTTAATCCTCAAAGCTGAGCAGTACAGGTGAGACAAAGCTCTAGTTTTTATCCTGTAATATCTCTTAATAGTTTTTACTATAAGTTTCACTTTCACCATTGGAAGGAATGGTGACTTTTTTGTTGCTGTTAAGTTAAGGTCTGTCATATTCCGTGTGTGTCCAGCATTTGATAGAACCTGGGCTTTTGGAGCGTTATGTGGTCTACAACTCAACTGTGTTCATTTGAACTACACAAGGGTAGTTCAAGAATAAGTTTAGAGCAAGGGCAGCAGTGGCCACAGAAAGAGCATTACCACTGCGTTCTGTCAGCCCAGAGCCGTGGGCCACCTGTAACAAATAGGTGACACTCCCGCTGCCTCCTGCTCCCTACCCCTTTCAAAAGTGTGCATTAAAAATTCATAACTGCACTCCTCAAGATCTCACAAAACTTCTCATCTTATCACTTCATGCAGCTACTATCAATGGATCTGAATTAGTTCAAGAAATTAAACCTATTTCCATCCCATATCCAGGCTGCTCTTGAACTAGGAAAAAAAAATATTTCATTTCACCCACCCAAAGAGATACTGATAATTATTTACCTGTTTAGTAAAAAGAAAACATTATTTAGATTCAGGTTTGTATACTAATTTAACTTAGTGCTCAAGATGTGATCTGTCATTTGAGTGAGAATCCAGTAACAAATGGTAGGATTTACAAGGGCTTCTTTAGGGCTATGTGTGTGTGCGTGCCTCTGTGTGTGTGTGTGTGTGTGTGTGTGTGTGTGTGTGTGTGTGTGTGTTGGTGTGTGCATGTGTGTTCTAGATTTCTTTAGAATTGATAAGATTTCTGTAGATCTGATGCCTACAAAACCAGAAAGAAACTGTGGTCTTCTCAGAAGACATTGCTATACGTCTTTATCGCTGCTTTGTGCTTGCTTTATCAAGAGCAAAGCCCATGTTCACACAGTGGTCATTTCTGTCACCCCATAGGTTCAGATTTAAGATATACTTGAGGTTTGGGGTGCCTGGGTGGCTCAGTTGGTTGAGCGTCCAACTTCGGCTCAGGTCATGAACTCGCAGTTCATGGGTTTAAGCCCCGTGTCAGGCTCTGTGCTGACAACTCATAGCCTGGATCCTGCTTTGGATTCTGTGTCTCCCTCTCTCTCTGCCCCTCTCCTGCTCATGCTCTGTCTCTCTGTGTCTCAAAAATAAATATAAACATTAAAAAAAGATCTATTTGAGGCTTTGGAAAATAATCAGACACTTTCTCCCCCAGGTAGCTCTGAGTTGAGGAAACTTTGATGACTACAGTAGCAGTGTCAAATGCAGTCTCAGTGTCTTCCACTGGAACCATGAAAGAAAAGAGGCTGGCTTATTGGCTATCCATGGGGTGCCAGGTTACTCTTGTAACAGCACTTCATTGAATGTTGAATGATAAATCTGTGGAGTGGATATTATGATCCCCATTTTAGAAATCTGGAAAACAAGAGCATCAAAGTGATTAAGCACTTGGGTAGGAGTTTCACCACCAGAAAGCTAATATTAGAACTCAGGTCTGTCTGATTTCAAAGCTCCTTCCACACTATCTAAAATATTCATGCACCAGATGAAAGCTTTTCTTATTTTCCCCTGGATTTTTCTCAGATTTGTAGCTCTGCCTTCAATACAGGTTTCTTGAAATGTGATGATATGATTATACTTCTCGTTTTTACTCCCCAACCATCATTTCAAAGGGAATTGACGTGAGGCTGAAGGGATAATGGTGGGGTGAACCATAAATTCAGGTCAACCTTTCTAATGTGGGCAGGGCAATGTCTGAATTACCCAGCCCTGTTTTTAGGAGTTGCTTCCCCACTCCAGGACAGTGTTAATAGGCATAAATGTCCCCGGGGGCCCAGTAGTTACTGTAAATAAATGCCACAAACTGGTCTGTGGGGAGAGGTTAGTGGTGGGCTTGGGGGCCTAGGCTGCACTAGAAAACACATGAGCTAGGGGCACTGGGATGGCTCAGTTGGTTAATGTCTGACTCTTGATTTTGGCTTAGGTCATGATCTCAGGGTTCATGGGATCAAAAGACCCACATAGGGCTCCACACTCATAGTATGAAGCCTGCTTGGGATCCTCTTACTACCTCTCTCTCTGCCCCTCTGCTGCTCGCATTCTTGCATTCTCTCTCCCTCTGTCTCAAAATAAATTAACATAAAAAAAAGAATACACATACTAGAATGGGGGTCTTTATTCCACTGGGATGATTGCTAGGTCCCAGCAGGGAGACCACAGTCAGCTCCAACTGGCTATTTGGAAGGTACTTAATGGAGGAGCTGTTTCATAAGGTGCAAGCAGAGAAATGCATCCTCCAAAGTCACAGTCCTTCTCTATTCAGTTCACTGCTGGTGTCCCCATTTTTGATCTGGGGTAACAGTAGAAGGTGCAGCCTGGGGAAATGAGAAAAAGTTCTCAGATGGGCCAGGTCTAAGAGCTGCATTTATAGCAACTTACACATTGCTCAGTATTTAAAGATGTGGCTGTGTTTGGTTTTCTTTTCATTTTACCTGTGGTTTACTGGTGGAGGAGAAAAGTTGGCCATGATGCAAGGAACCAGGCTGACTGGACCTGCCTTCTTCTTGATGTTTGGTTATCAGAGTTCATGGTGGATAGCTTTCAATCTCTTGTTTGTAAAGGTAATGAAAACACATGAACAAGGTCACTGGTTGACAGAGTGCCTAAAACAGCTCTATTTACTCTGGTCACTTATCAAGACCAGTCTTTCCCTTCTGTGTGTCTAAATACTTGAGAGCATCAAGTATAGTTTCCAACAGAGACATGCTTGCTCGGGAAATTTCATTTTCCCCTCCTCATTTATCCTTTTCTCTCTCTTTCTCTTTCTCTTCTTTTCATTATTAGAAGTAGCAGGAGTGTATAGCTAACACTTACTGAATATTTTCCTCATGCCAGGAATTGTGCTAAGTGCTTAAATGGATCATCCTGTTTACAGCAACATTGACCCTAGGATGTGGCAAGAGTTTGGATTCTCATTTTGGAGATGAAGAAACTGAGGCTCAGAGAGGTGGAGTGATTTGCTCAAGGAAGCTGAGTTGTTAAGAACTTGGCAGAGGTGGGGTTCCAAACCAGGCAATCCGCCACCAGGGTCCTCACTTAACCACTAAATTTCACACTTCTTATGACTGCCAAATCCAGCACATGTACTCAGAGAACAATAGAGAAGTTGGAGGTGAAAGGCACATCAATGGTTTCTCCCCTGATCCTACCCCCTTTCAGCATCTTAAAAAGCACTGGTGAATAAAGCTAGACAGTGATCAAAGAAAAGTCTGATACATGTTCTTTTTTGTTGTATGATTCAGTTGCTTACACATAATTCATTTGTAAATTGATACTAATGAAAGTTGGTCTTGAAATATTGTATACAACCCAAATCAGGAGTTGGCACCAAATCCCCACTTGGCCCGCAAATTATTTACTCTTGCCAAATTAGAGTCTAGAGTAATTTACCATAAGATGGGTTTTTAACCCTAATATGGAGACATATCAACAGTTTGCTATGAAAGCTCATTAGCTTCTAGAAGCAACTCTTGTTAAGGGAATGCTATCAGGGCAAACATATCACTTTAGTCTTTTCCCCAATGTTATTAATTCTACCTTGTAATACGGGAAAAATAAATGGAAAACTCTCATTCAGTATTAATTCACCTGGGCCCATTTATTTCCACCAGTAATCTCTCTTTTTGTTCCAACAGTAGCTTCTGAGAGAAAGTTGGTTCAGTTCATTTTCCCATGTTCAGGCTCAGTGTAGGATTTTATGTTTCCATAATTAACAGGGACACTTTTCAAATAGAAAAGTATTATTTTTGTGCTTTTTGAAAAAAAAAAAACCACAGTGGCTACTGAATATGATTTTCCAAATGGAGTGTAGATTTTTCATTTCAACATACATCTCTATCTCCTGATGTTATGGATTTGGGCTTTAGGGCAACCTACTACCAGGCTTCTAGCTGTCAGAATTGGCCAATTTATTGGCTCCTAAATAGGAACAGTGAAACTGCTGCATTAGCATGATATGCTATTGCAAGCAAAGAGCATCTATTTTCTAAGCAGATGCTTACCAAATACCTGCTTACTGGACACAAGTTGCACTTTGTTTTACTGGATTTGGTTGGTGCCATTGTGATTAAAAGATGGGCTGGCTCTTTGCCCATTAACTCTTGCGTATTCTATCTTGTCAATAACATAAAGATTGTCTAGATCTTGTTTTTTATTTATTTATTTATTTGGGGTTAATCAAGTTTGAGATTATGGCAAAAGTTTTTCACTCTTGAATGATGAAGTTAGGTCTTAACAGTGGGCCTGGTCTCCCTTTAAAACTCTGTGATTCTCTTATATCAAGATGGAAATCAATGGATTTCCAAGCCAGATTGAGAAAAAATGGTGGCTGTTCACTTCCAAAAGTTTTTCCCTCCAGTGAAGAGATCCCCAAGTGATCAAAGGTCTGGACTTGAGATCCACAGAACAGACAGAACTGGATGGACTTTAGCAGGCCTGTCAACCTTCCAGTGTATGTAAAATGCTGTGGGTGTGGACATGTTTCACAAAATGCCATCACATTAGCAAAAGGGTTCATGAGAACCAGTGACCTTACTTAATTCTTCTAAATAATGGGGTCTGGCCAATGATACATGATTTGGGGGCATATTTACAATATATTTGCTCACTGCTTGTCCTTGGTCACACCATTAAACTACTGCATGCTTCATTATATAAAAGGAAAATAATAGGATTTACCTAAAGCCCAAGGGAATACTGATCCTGTGCTAATTAAAGTTTGTTCTGGGATTTTAGAGTCTTGGATGAGAAAGAGTCATGTTGAGTTTGGTTATTTTATTCATTTGCAGTCAGTATTCAATTATTTAAATTGAGTGTGTGAATTTTCAAATGTCTTATTATCTTTCTCCATCTTTTGACTCCATTGAGTACATTTTGTATCACTAAAAAAAAGGGGAAAATGGAATAGGAGGTCTTGAAACTCAAAAGCAACCTAAAGTTACATATTTCTGACCCTTACTGAACAAAGATTAAGATCAGTGTTTAGGGGTACCTGGGTGGCTCAGTTGGTTGAGCATCTGGCTTCAGCTCAGGTCATGATCTCACGGTTCATGAGTTTGAGCCCTACATCTGGCTCTGTGCTGCTAGCTTGGAGCCTGGAACCTGCTTCAGATTCTGTGTCTCCCTCTCTCTCTCTGCCCCTCCCACACTCATGCTCTGTCTGTCTCTCTCAAAAATAAACAAACATTAAAATTTTTTTTTAAAAATCAGTGTTTAAAATTTTTACATTTGATCTCTCAGGAGTTCTTGATGCTTAGAAAATATGGTATGTTGGGCCCTTTTGTGAGAAACAGCAGATGTCCAATCATGGTTGGCTTCTTTAAAAAAAAATTTTTTTTTAACATTTATTCATTTTTTGAGAGACAGAGAGAGAGTGCACAAGCAGGGGAGGGGTAGAGAGAGGGGGAGACACAGAATCCGAAGCAGGCTCCAGGCTCCAAGCTGTCAGCACAGAGCCTGATGCAGGGCTTGAACTCATGAAACGCGAGATCATGACCTGAGCCAAAGTCGGACACTTAACCGACTGAGCCACCCAGGTGCCCCAATCATGCTTGGCTTCTTAAGATCAGACTCACCCTCACCCTACAGTGAACGTAAAAGATGGTCACCATCTCTCAAGAGTTATACACAAGTTTATTTCTGAATCTTTACATACTTCTAGCCTATGTTCAATGAACCTGACTGCCGAATTCATGAATGATTATCCCTTTTGTGAGTCCATCTAACCTCCTGACTTGATGATCCTCAAGAGAACTCTAGCTCCTATAGATTCTGATGCTTTGAAGAAAAACTTCTACTCTATCTCCAGGACCTTATTATTGGGGCAATCACTCAGGAACCTCTCTGTCCCTCGAATTCCTATCAAGCCAGCAGCTATCAAAGTCAGCCCTTGGTTAGGATGTGAAGTCATGTGGGGCAGCTGGGTTGAGAATAGCAAGGGTACTACCATTGACTTTTGAGTCAACAAATACTTGACTATTGAGTCAGAGGTGTTCACACAAGGCAAGAAGAGGAGCCAGCATGATGTTCTGGAATCAGTAATCCAGGAAAGCACAGAAGTTAACTGGGGGAAATTGGATAGGAACTTGGAAATGCTGGTTCAGTTTCTTCATCTATCCTATACACAGCATATAAAATGATTTCAGGTAATTTTATGATTATTACCCAGAACTTTTAATAGTTCTTGAACCTTTGACTTGATAGAAGTGTAGATTGGGGCAAGGGAGAGGATGGCTTTAAAAGTCTGCTGTCTACATTTGTGCCAACCCTCAGTGTCTTCAGTTCTGTCTTCCAAAGCAGACCACAGCAGAAGGATTCAGTGTAAATCATTTATTTGTGAAGTGACAGGCAACTCCAGTAAGAGAGTAGGGAGTGATAGAGGGAATACACAGAAGGCAGTAAGTTGTATGTGGGTGGATGTGTTATCATCATGGGTGACCTCTGGGGTTCTGTTTGAGACCTGTCAGAACTGTGCCACCCACACAGGAAGGAAGCTGGGGAATCTACCAACTCTCATTGTTTAAGGGCTCGTCCCAGGGGCATTACGTCCCGGTGCTTCCAACCCACCAAGGGAACAGGTCAAGCATGGTCAGTGACCACAGGAAGAAGATGTAGATGGGAGAACAGTGAACACCAAGGGAATATAGATGGAGTGGTAACAGTATCTTCTACACCCAACACTGCCGATAACTCAGAGTTGACCTTGATGAAGGTAGTGGATTCTGCAGCTTTTCAGATTGCTCCTTCCTGTACCTGGTGGGCAAAACTGGGGGAGGGTATCGATCATAAAATTTTCCAAGAAAGGGGACACAGGGGTCTGTTGAGAGATTCAGTGAACCTTTTTCTCTTCTGATTCTGTATCAGGGAGCATTAGCTCCTTAAAGCATAGCAAAAGAATGGAAACACCCACGCATAATGACAGCCTGTCCACAGGGCAAGTGTGCTCACATTCTAGGTTTTTTGCTGTGTGGCTTCATCTCCATTCCCATTCTCTCTCTCTCTGTCTGTAACTTCTTATCCCTGTCACATGCCCTGTAGATGTAGGTCTGCATATGTGTACACACACACACACACACACACACACACACACACACACACAATGGAGCATTACTCAGCTATAAAAAAAATGAAATCCTTTCATTGTGACAATATCGATGATCCTGGAAGACATTATGCTAAGTGAAATTGGCCAGAGACAGAAATAAAAATATGGCATGATTCTACTTGTATGTGGAATCTAAAAAAAAAAAAAAGAAAAGAAAATCGTAGAAACAGACTAGAAGGGGGTGGTGGAGGTGGGGGAAATGGGGAGATGTTGATCAAAGAGTACAAACTGTTCTAAGATGAGTAAGTTCTGGGGATGTATTGTAGGATGTGTGTAGTTAACAATACCGTATTGTATGCTTGAAGGTGGCTAAGAGAATGGATCTCAAGTGTTTTCACCACACGTTTAAAAAAAAAAGTGACTTTTTTTGATGGATCTGTTAACTCAGTTTTGGTAATCATTTCACATGTATACACATATTAAATCATCATATTGATATATCGTAACCATCATATCACATTCTAAATATATACAATTTTTAATTTACCAATTATACCTCAATAAACCTGGAGGGAAAAAAAAAGAGTAAGGACAGAGGGGCTATGACTGTTGAAAATTGGTCATTAAAACTATGGCTATTGAAAATTGGATGTACTGGGAGAAATGAGCAGCGACCCTCACCAAAATGTTCAGGAAGCATTCCCATCTCCCTCCTTTGGCTGCCCAAAAACTGTATTTGAAGTTGCCACAGAACAAACTTCAATGTGTTCCTCAACAATCACAGATGATTCTTTCTCCTACATGCACTTCACCTTTGCCATCCTCCGCACTCTGAAATAAGCCCCACTGAGGGTTCTAGGCAGTCTCAGGGACTCTCAAACATCCACTAGGATCCCAGGATGGAGTCACCAATCCCTGTTCATTTTTTGCCTCCACTGTGCTGTTCTAAGGCAGAAACACTACCAGCCGTGGAATTCAGACGGCGCAAGTGCACACAGCTTTCCAAAAAAAAGGCAGAGATAGTACCGGCCAGTTAATCTCACCGTGGGTACCTCTAGGCCATCCTCAGCTCAGCTACTCTCTCCTCTATCCTTGTCAGAGCTGTGGTGCTGGTGCTGGTGCTGGAAAAGTGTCATGAAGATTTTGAGCTAAAAGATTTAAATTGACTTCACTTTTGAATTCTTCTTCTTTTTCCTTGAAGAATAACTATTATTTTTCTTGAAAATGCATACCCATCTACCCTTGTTTATCGGATCTTATCATCTCAGAGTTCAGGAAGAGCCAGGGCATTTATTTCCCAAGTCACTGACTTCTGTAGCACCCAAGACCCAAACCACAATGTTCATGTGGGATCTCCCAGCAGCTCCAACTCAAAAAGAAAAAAAAAAAAATAATGCCAACTTATATGTGAATTGATCACCATTTTTCCATAAATGAATATTTAGAGCATAACTCAAATGCTCCAGAAGCCAGTTTAAGTCTTTTAAGTATTGTATAGGATAAAAAGGAGAGAAAGAAAAAAAACACTTGTGATTCATATTAACAAGATCATCATGGGACTAGATCCTGGGTCTACTATAGGTACCTCTTCCTCAGTTTCCCCACATGAAAAATGGTGAGTTTAATACATACTTAACATAGTCACTGTGTGGACTGGGGACTCCATATTTATGAAACACCTGGCCCAGAACATAGCTCATGGTAGACACTCAATATTTGACTGGATCCTCTAAGCTCCTACTCTCCAGGATACATAGCAAGTACTAAAGCTATCTAAATGAACACAGATCCCCAGATTAGGTATGCAGTGGAGAAGGAAAGGCCATGAATTGATGACACATCAGCCCAGTTTAGGGTTAAAAATAAGCTGTATCTAAATTGGAAAATATTAAGAAATTTAGAAAAAAATAATGTAAGTTTATCACAGAATTCCCATTAGTTCCTCAAATTTGGTTTTTTTCCGCTTAACTAAATTCAAATTTTCATTTATATTTTAAACTGAATTATTCGTGGTTATTTTCTTAGAAGGCATGCAAAGTTGGTACTTTTACCTTAGCTATCTTTCCTTATCCAGAGGCTTAAAGGAAAATCATCAACATAAAGTACAAAACATCATTAAGATTCCCAAGGGTTCTTTATTACAGAAGAATGTGGTCTGATATTTTCACTTTCACTGAGTCTGTCTTTTTAGGAGACTCTACCTCCACTCTCAGCCACCATTTCCAAGTATTCTTTCGTCTGTTAGGACTGCAATATGATAGCCCTTGATGGGGAGGCAGGTTGTGTAACCCAGGAGGAAGGGGACTATGGGTAAAAGAGAGAAGTGGTTAGATTATAAAGTTGCTTGGTGACCCTCAAGACCAAAGTAACTGTGAATTTGTGTGTTTTCTGGCCCTTCTACTCACTTGACGATTAAATCCTACAGCTGTCCAAATCCAGTCCTTGGCTTATCTCAGCTATGCAGAGTGGCATTGTTGGTTCAAACTGTCCATGGAGAAACAGATGTACGAGGCCAAAATCTAGCAAAATGCCAGAAGAGTGTATTTGGGCAGGATACCAAGATGTAGTTCAGGGGACCTGCCTGGAAGCTGGGACCAGGGCCAGTGGTGGATAGTTGGACATTGCAATGAGAGATGCCCAAATATGAGTATGACAAGTGGGATCGTCATTTTGTGAATCAAAGTCAAAAAGACTTCATGAAAACACGATTTGGGGACTGACTGTGGGAATCTGATTTGGAACTTTTCTCATAGCCTGGTGATTTCTAATGGTGCTTTTGTTGGACGAAGTCCTGGGAGGGTCTGAGTTCTATCTTAAAGGCATCGCTTTGCCTGTGTGACATGGCTATTCTTTACTTTATCACGTAGAAATGAGGACGTGTGTAGAAGGTATAATCTCCTGTTTGCAAACCCTCGGGTGCCAATAAGACAACCATCTTTGTCTTCTAAAACTGTACATATACTTCTAATTTCTACCAGTTGGTGGAAGCTTAAGCTAAGTCCATTCGTTGCCACCATAATCCCCTAGGTTTCTGTCTACTTTCAATTGCATTTACGTGCTGCCATGGTACATGATGGGTGGGAGGTGCTCTGGCATCTGATGAGATGTTATTGCAGCCATCTGGTCTTTGGTCCTCGCTTTCCAAGCTTACGGGTGATTCAAGTCTTCCAGCTTTCTCTCCACTGTTTCAGTCCCTTTCCAAAGCATGCAGGGACCATTCTGTTGCTCCCTTGCTGAACTAGGTTTGGAAATGGGGCTCAGAGAAAAGACATGGCGTTGTCCCTTTTACCAGATCTATGCATTTCTCCTTCCCTTTCCAACTCAGGGAATTTTTGTCTGGGAAGAAAGGGGGCAGTACCCTGGATCATCATCCATTCTTCCCTATCTACTATTTAAAGCCCAAATGAATATCTGGGGTCCATTTAGATTTAGGGTTTGAAATACAAAATGGGCTTTTAAAACCATAACAAAAAATCTTGGATGTTTGAAACTGGTATTTTTTTAGATCTCTCTTTGCTTTTTATTAACAATATCCCTTTCCTGAGGCAATTAATGATGGGCAGTGGGGGTAATGAGTGCAGAGAGATTTTGGGGGAAAATCTCATTTAATTCCTGCCAAAACTTTCAGCCTGCTTGACCGGAGCCACCGTTGAAAAACAATGCTGTTTTGGTTTTTTTTTGTCAGCAGAGACGAGCCCCAAGTACTCTCAGACAGAGAAAGCCAGAGAGCTTTGTATTTGTCTTGGAACTCACATGGAACAGTGATGAGTGAAATATGGCTGTGTCTCTCTAGCAGGAAAATTTTAGGTCCACAGAGACAAAGGCTTTCATTCTGACATAGTAAAGAAGGACAAAGCATAGCTGAAGAACACAGCATATAGGTAATAATGTGAAATTTGCAAGAATGATGTGCTCTAGCTTATTCCAGTGAGGACTGATGAGATGTGGGTGTAGCAATCATCACGAGGGTGAAATCCAAGATAACTAGAGACAGGAGAGGAAGTAGCTGTCTTAGAGAGACCAAGGCTGATAAAGTTTTCGATCCAAATGACAAGAAACTTCTAGTTTCTAAGAATATGCCTTTGCATTTGAGACGATGCCCTTTTTCAAACAAACAAAAACCCCCAAAAAGCCCCAAAACCAAACCAAACCAAAACAAAAAAACCCAAAAGACAAGGTTCTTTCACCGACAACACACATTGCCAGGTTTATCCACACAACCAGTGTTCCAAATGCTATGTAAAAATGTAGCAATTGGGCAGATTGTTAAGTAACTTGCTGTAATTGCTTTTATTTTTGTTTAATCCTTTGAACAAACAACCTTTTTCATTTTTTGTCTAAAAGACAAAGGAGAGTTAAAATTTTATGGTTGTTTTTCAGGGAAAATAAAATTGAGCATTTGTTGGCTGAGGTTGGAAGATCATTACCTTTAGCAGTTTGGGCAGCTTGACTTATAGGGAGAGGTCTGGTAGCTGGGAAGGACAGCGTCAGTAAAGTGGAAGATGCTGGGGTCAAGGGCAGGGTCAGGAGCCAGGATACTCAGTGGAGTAGATGAGTGGGAAGTAACACTTGATTCTAAGAAAGAAACAATAGCAAAGCCATCTAGGTAAAAATGGCATCATATCTTGATTTTGGTGCTAAGGAACCTTGCAAGAAGGAGCCACTGACGTCTTGTCTTGGAGACACCTTCCTGTGGGCTCATGGATAAACCTCAAGCCTGAGACTTTATGGTTTGCAAAAGAGAAAGGATACTCTTGATTTTTTATAAAGGGTGAAAAGAACAATTCATGTTAAGATTTTACCCCCTGAAGCCATAATGGAGTATTTTGTTTGTGGAGAAAAACTGTGGAAGGGTAAATATATGCGACGAGATTCATGGCACTGATTCTTAGGGATTTTAATAAACTCATTTAGGCTCTTCTAAACTTAAGACACTGTTCTCAGCTGTATCTCAGGTCATTTTTCAAAATGAGTGTTCTCTTTGCCTTAAAACGATCAAAGGGAATTGCTTATTACCCAGGGTCAACTTATTAACTGGAGACAGAATATTCCCCAATTACAGCATCGCTTAAATGCATGTCTTACTGAGCTCGAGGCAAGGGGCAAATTGGGGACGAGAGGAAAGGGTGTAGTAAAAAAATCCCAGGGTCTTCCTCTATTCCCTAGCTGACTAGCTAGGTAACCTTGGACAGCTCTTTGACCTTTTAGCATATGTTTCCTCATTTGCAAACTGAAGTGAGAGGCGGTATTTCCCCAAACTCCTTCTTTCTTTCTGCTTTTCCTAATTTTTTAGAACCGCTGAATTATGGCGTACATTAAATGATTTAGTTTCTTCTTTGAAATAATGGGGCTCATTTTCAAGGATCTCCATCTCCCTGTATTTCTGCTAAGCAAGATCTAACACCTTTGATATCACTGTGTCTACTTTCTAGGGAATTAAAGATATAATGTCATTTGATTTTGTGAAGACACTTAGTAAAAACTTGTCACTGAATGCCTTATGCTTTCCCACGGGGCTATCAGAGCTGAATCCCTACAGCAGACAAGCCAAAGTTAAAATAGGAGGGATTGACAAGAAAGGGAGGTAGAGAGAGCTTGTGCACACAAACTGAAAATGCAGTAAATAACAACGTGAGAAAAGCCATCAGAAAGAAGCTTCTTTCTTCATTCTTGATAGTATTTTATATACATTTTGGTAAGAATGGTAAGATGATATTGAAAAGGTGACAAAGGAAATGCTTCCGGCACTTAGTGAGCACCTAGTGAATACCAGGCATACGTTAGGCATAGACCTTGGTTTTCCACTTTGTAGATGAGGATATTTAGGCACAGAACTCACTCAGTAAGTGAGTGGTACAACTGAGATTTTAAGCCAGGAATTTACATCAGAGGACAAATAAGTAGTTAAATAATCACAGATAAGCCTTCTACTTCCCCCTGAATCTGTCTCCTCCCCTCGTTCTTAGATGTGAACAGCATTACCGTTTCACTCAGGCAATGGACTTCAGACATCTTTCCACGTTCATGCACGTGGAAAAAGCTTATTCATTTTAAATGCTATATCCTTTTCAGGGTGTGGGTCTACCATAAATTAGTTAACTTTTCCCTATTGTTTTTCACTATTAAAAATAATCCTACAGTGAGCATCCTTGTACCTCTTTCCATGTGCACATATGAAAGTATTTTTCTAGGTAGATGTGAAAAAGTAAATATATATACATATATGTGTGTATGTGATATATGTTTTTATATCTGTGTATATGTATATATATGCATACATATATGTATTTTTTAAAGTTTATTTGTGTTTGTGAAAGAGAGAGAGTGCACAAGCAGAGGAGGGGCAGAGAGGGAGGGAGGGAGAGAGGGAAAGAGAGAGACAGAGAGAGAGAGACAGAGACAGAGACAGAGAATCCCAAGCAGGCTCCTTGCTCAGCACAGAACCTGACATGGGGCTCATCCCACGATTCCAAGATTATGATCTGAGCCAATATCAAGAGTCAGACACTTAATCAACCGTGCCATCCAAGCACCCCCATATATGTATTTTTTAAAGATTCTGCCAAATTTCCCTCCCAAAGGGCTTGTGCCAAATCACCCACCCACTCCCCCACTAGCATTGTGTGAAAGTCTCTGTTTTCTCATACTAAAACCAATACTTGAAGGCATTAAACTTTAAACATTTTCCAAGCTATTATTACATTAATTTTTTCAAGTGCATTTCTCTGATCACAGTGGGTTTGAGCACCTCTCGGGTTATTTTCCTCCAGAAAGGTTCCCAATAAATGAAGGGAGAATGACTGAGCTCTGCCGTGTGCTGTGCAGAAAGCCCTGAGTTTCTTTGTGAAGAACATGATGCCGGGTCATTTGACTTGGAGATCCTGGAGAGAAGGGGGTGGTAAGATTACACTCTCATTAGGAATTCACCTGGGGGTCATAAAGGAGGCTGAGCAGGTCCTTTAAGCGTGTAAATGATGACACTCAAATCTATCAGAATACTAACCCTGAAATCAGGTTGAATTTACAGCCATAATATCTATCTTTGGATTTGGTTTTATGTTTTTGCCCTTGATTTATGTGCATGCCTTCCTTACCATCCCATATCTCAAGCAACATAAATGTATTAAAGTAATGGAATTTAGCAAATATGTTACGCTTACCATCTTTGTTCCCAAGAGGGAATTTGGAAATCTGACAAATATTATAGCTTTCATTTTCGAGACCCATTTTCTGAGCAGTTTCACTAACAAGTCTCCTGATTTACCACGCCATTAACAAAAATAATTCTTTCTGGACAGCAGTAAAAGAAGTGGATTAGCACAATTTACAGCTTTCTCAAGATACATATAAGGTGCCTGTTAAGAAAAAAAGGGACAGGTTTTTGATTAACTGATACATAGACTTGCTTTTAAGACACCCCAGTTCATTCTCCATAAGCCCATCTATTAAGGACAGCATCCCTCAAAGAGGAAACTTGCCATGGCCCTATGTCCTGGCACGGTCTTGTGTTTGCCAACAGTGATTAGGAATTACTTAGTTGCTGACAGCCCTTCATCATTGATTGGAAGAGGAAACCTTTCCCCTTCAAACTGAGAATATGGTGCCCAGTTTTTTCCCCTTTAAATGGAATGTTATCCAGAGACAACCCTTTCAATGTGTACACAACAACACACATGGGTTCAACAAAAGAGTGACCTGCAATGAGCAGAGACAGAATGGTTGAGAGCCTAGGACAGCAGCTCATTAGGGTGAAGCCTGTCCTTTTTCTTTGCTAAAGTCAGGCAGGAAACAAATGTCTGCCCAATGGAAGGAGTAATGAGAGGAGGCTGTCAGTGAGGAAGGTATACAGCTATAGGGAAAGCACTGGAAAGTTCCCTCGACTCCATGGGAACTTTAATTATGTCCCTGATAATTCTTGTATTCAGAAGATCCCAAAGTGTTTGTGGAGCCCATTAAAAATTTCCAGAGTGGCCTGGTGAGAGAGATGCCCAAGGTGACAAGGGTGTCTTTCTAGGCTGTGTAAATAGCATGGCCGTCCATTCTGTGGCATCGGCCCACAACTCTGAGGCCCTGAGCTCTGATTCCCAGCTCCTACGGTGTGTAGGCATCAGCACATGGCGGTGACAGCCTTAATTCGATTTTCCTTTGCAACTGTAATTCTGACAATTACAAGGATTCTTACCCTTTTTTTGTGCCATGGCCCTTCTGTCCGTCTAGTGAAGCCTATAGACCCCATTTCACAATATTGTATTTAGATTAAAATATTTAGAATGATGGTGGTGTGTGTGTGTGTGTGTGTGTGTGTAAATACATAGATATATGTATAAAAATAGTTTTATACATTTTTCAAAATATTGAAGAGACATGTTTGCAACAAAGATCTGATTGTGTACAGCTCTTTCCAACTCCATGTTCAGTGATGACATATTGGTAGCTTGAATGTGACTGTGATGGCAGTATTTACACCACGGAAATTGGCATACATTAGAAATCATGACTCTAAGAGTCACTTGTTAAGATACTTACCACCACACTGCACTGTGTGTATATATCTGTGTGCGTGTATATATAAAAAACGGTATATACTTACACTTTTATTTATAAATAAGTTAATTTACAAATTTATTTCTAAATAAATTTATTAATGCCTTAAATAACAGGATTTGATCACAGATTACATAACTATCATAATTTTGAAGTACTTATGGGTCTAAATTGTATTTCAGGAGATCAGCAACAATCACAACGTGACATAATATTTCTCTCTATAATTGATGACAAAGTCATCATTACTGTTAGTACTATTGTGATTCGTTGCCTCCATCCATACTTAAAGGAAATGCTTTCTGTTAGACATTAATGCAAATAAAGATGCATTTTTCCCCCATCTAAAGAACCCCGGAACTACAATGTCCAGGAAGCTGGAAGAAAGAGGAGCAAGGAGACGAGTTAGTAGGCCACAACGATAATCCACATGAACAGTCATGACATCTTGTACTCAGCTGAGGAGATAGAGAGATGTGTATATGGGATTTGAGATAGTTAACAAGGAAAGCCAAAAACCAGGAATGTATTGATATAAAAGTGAGGGAGGTGTCTGGAGTGACTCCTAGGGTTTGGGCTTGTACTACTGGGTTTACTGAGAAGGGAATGTTAGGAAGGCTGGGTTTCAGGAAGATGGCCCTGACTTGGTTTGGAATCTGTTGGGTTGGAGGTGCCTCTCAGTTATTCCCAAGGAAATTCTGAATAGACAGTGGGGTCTATCCATCTGGAGTAGAGGCCTAAGTATACTCTACCATCAGTCTTGGGTGTGGGGGTTGGGGGGTGGTGAGACCAGGCGGGGGGGTGCTGTTCCTTGATGGAGAAGCCAGCCACAGAGAAATGTGCCACCCTTTCAATAACTTTTCACACTGTGTCCCCTACCTTCTTCATCCCTTAATAATCATTGTGTCAACAGATTGCGTTTAGAAACTACTGCCATGGCCCCATTTGGGGGAAACCCCGCCCACAGGGAGTAACTACTTTCCCAGTTTCCACACAGCTCCATGCTGGATCTGGAAGCTCAGAGGAGAGTCCTGGGGAGTAGACACATACTAGGAAGTCATCAGGATATTTACCATAACTGGAGTGTCCATCCTCTAAGAAACTGCCCTGAGGAAAAAGACTGAGTGAGAAGAGCAGCAAGCAGTAACCTAGAGGATTTCCAGATTCAATGGTTAGCAGAAGCAGACAAGCCTAAAAATGAGACAAAGCAGGAGCAGCTACAGAGATGGGGGAAAGCCAGGTGAGGTGGTGGAGAAGAGGAGAGGAGAGGGTGCTTCAGTAAGAGAGGAGACAAGTAAGCTGAAGGGTGAGGAAGCCTGAAAGTTCTTTAATGGATCTGGTGATAACAGTGTGTTCATTTCATGGGAGCTGTGTCAGTGGAGAGATGGTGGTGGAGGCCATTTGGGAGGATAAGAAATGGGGACAGAAGTTCTAGCCACCTCCTTTAAGAAGGTTGGCTGCTATGAAGGAGATAGGTAGTGAAGTCGTTGGGGGTAGATAGAGAGCCAATAAGGTCTTCCTTCCTCTCTCCCTCCCTTCTTTCCTTCCTCCTTCTCTCTCTCTCCCCCTCCCTTCCTTCTGTCTTTCCTTCCTTCCTTCCTTCTTTCCTTCCTTCTTTCCTTCCTTCCTTCCTTCCTTCCTTCCCTTTTCCCCCTTTCTTCCTCCCTCCATCCCTACATTAGGAAAGACTTGCCTATAAGGATTTATCTGAGGCCAGGTGAAGATACATGAGAGAGAAAGGACCAATAAAGGTATAAAGCTCTTGAGAAAGCCAAAGGAGACAGACTACAAAACCTGGAAGATGTGTTCACTTCTTCTATCAGAGAGTTGAACGAATGCATGAATGAATGAATGGTGCAGCCACCTTTAACCATAGGCGTGTCTTGTCCCTTGTCTAATGGAGGAGTCCTTAGGTGGCTCCAGAAGGCAAAGTGGTTTGCTTTAGGTCTTGCAGCAGTGGGATGCTGACCCCAGCAGGTCTCCAGAGAGATGGAGGTCTCTTTGTGTCAGAAGCATGTGTTGGTGGTTTGGGGACATTCAGTTCTGAAGGCCTTCATAGACCTGTGGGACATGTAGGAGGATATGTACTGAAGCTTATTGGAAATTGAGTTGCTTATTGGTGTTTCCTGAGTAGGTTTTGAAATTGGGGTTTAAAGAGGCATTATATGGGCAGGAAAGATTGGATTTAAGGGTTCTGAGTAGTTGAAATAAGGGTGCCATCCTGGGGGAAGGGATTTGTGATGGAGATGAACTTAGGGCTTCAGAGCTCTTCGTGTATCAGAGCTCCAGTATCTCTGAGGCTTCCAAGCCCTGCTTTTGACACTCAAATCCAGCAGAGGGTTGCAAGCCTCTCAAGACACAGGTACTAAAACATTATTGACTGATGTGGACTCTTCTCTGCATCAAAGGGCCCAGTAATGGCATTAGCTGGCGGGCTCTTTTTAAGTGCAGAGAGTGCTTCTCTGTAGATAGCAAGCCAAACTACCTAGGGTTAAGATAAAAGGCTTCAAAAAGGCAGCAGATTCCTTGAGGCTGCTGATGGCCACTCACGTTGCTGCTTTGGCCATGCTGACCCCAGACTGCCAGGGCTGGCCTACACATATCTCTCTCTGTCACCTTGGATCCTGTGAGCCCCAGAATTCTAAGCCTTCACTACAGAAACAAACTGAAACAAAACTTTTGACACTGTCTGAGGCTACTGCTGCCTATGACCTCTACCACTTCAGCCATTTTTGGAAAACATAGACCTTGAAGTTGCACCAGACTTGGATTTAAATGTCATCCCTTCCCTAATTGACTGTGGGATCCTCAGCAAGTCTCCTGCCCTCCCTTAGGGTCAGTTTTATCATTTATGCAACAGGGTAACTCCTGCCTCCTGTTGAATACCCATCTATTCAACACATACTTGAGTGCCTATTTAAATATTGGCCACTGTGCTGGGCAGTGGGGTCTAGCTGAACAAGACAAGCACGATTCCCTCCTTCAGGAAGCTTCCAGTGCAACAGTGGATGTACTAAAGTGCCAGGCCCGGGGAGCGCATTTAAGAAATGTCTCATTCATTTCTTTTTTTGTCCTTCGCATACCGTGTCCAACTGAAAGTATCATTTGTTGCCCTGTGTGACGCGCAGTGGGGTGCTGTGAGGCATTGCATGGTTAGCAGATGGCTCTGTAGGGTGTAAGAGCAGGGATGCAGTGAGAACTCAGACGTGGAGTGGAGGGAGGGTCAAACCCCTATTGAGCATGGAGTGCAGGCATCCACATCACACCCCCACCTGTGATGAGATGTAGGCCCAGTCATACAAGTTATGGGCCTCTTTCTTCGTGTTTCAGTTTCCTCGCTTACACAAGGGAGACAATAATCGTACACACATCTGAGGGTTTTTGTAAGGATTAACCAAGCAAAGATGGGCCAAGTGCTTAGAACAATGCCTGGAACTTGGAAAGTGCTACATAAATGTTAGGTATTATTTCCATTTTCAGAAGCAAGCTGCTTTCATGACAACCCGCCAGTGTCAAATGGAAATCAGGTGGGAAATCCCACACCACTCACCACAGCCCTTTCAAATGTGGTTCCATCAGTCCTCTCTTTTCCTTTCCTGCTCCTGAGTCTCATGTGCAGATCTCCGACTGTGAAGAGACTTGCCCCTAATAGTAGAAGATCACTTTCTGGTTCTATTTGTTGACCATCCATTATGCTGTGGGGTCTCAACAGCTTTAATTACAATAATTTGAGGTTTGTTCAAAACATTATATTCCGGAAAGTTCAAGGATGTTTTTAATTTAATTATATGCAGGTTAACACCACAGATGACTGTTGGGAAAAAGGAAAATGCTAGTCTTTCTGAATGCAAGACACATGTTTAGGACTGATAAAATACACTACTGTGTTTTGTTTCAGAATAAAAAGAAATGTATTACAAAATAAGTATGGCAGTAAGTTGATCTTGGGATGCTTGGTCTGGGGCACTGTTGCTAACAGGCTTGGTTCTGGTTAAGGGAATGAAGTGCGTGGGATCAGCCTTGCATTCAAGTTAGGGTCCAGAGGCCAGCTCCCACAGGGGTCTGAGAGCTAGCCTCTGTCCTGCAGACACTCACATTAACCTTCTAAACAGGCACCTCCCTGTTCTTTCTGCTGTCACTATTGCTAATTATAGTAATAATTATTCATTGCCATCTGACTTCATTCAGTGAGTATTTCCTGAGTGCCTACTATGTGCCCGGCCCTGTTCTGGGCCCTACTGATAGAGGTGTGGGCACAATAAACAGAAGTCTCTACTTTGAAGGGGTTTATATTCCAGAGGAGAATAAAGAGGGCATGTGTTAGTGCATAATGTTAGTGAAGCCTATGGAGAAAAGTGAAGGTGAGATACCACTGGGGAGGATGGTTTGTATGCAAGATGGGCAGGGAAGGCCTCACTGAGGAGGCTGTATGTGAGCTAAGACTTGAAAGAGCTGGAGGAATGAGGGTCTTGCAGGCACGGGTACCCATCCCCCCACAAATCCTGAGGTGGGAGGGCACCTGGGTGTCTGAGGAGGCATGAGGAGATCACAGTGGAATGAGGGGGACACAACAGAAGATGAGGTTCAGAAATGATAGGAGGGAAACACTGTGTTTAGATTTTTTTTTATCATCATCCACACCATCTCACTGTCCCCACTGTCACCACCTCCTACTGAATCCCAGCTGGGACCCAGCAGAGAACAGGCCATAATCCCTGCATTCCTGAAACCCAGACTCTGCAAAGTAGACAATTAAGGGACAACGTGATCTTTGCTGCCAATGGATTGAGCACAGATTTGAAGGGAGTTCAAAGGTGGGCAGAAAACACAGCCTAAATGAGAGAGGATAAGAAAGACTTCTTGGAAGGTGAGATCTCTACGCCCTTGTGAGGCCAATAGACATTGGCCAAGTGAAGTGGTCAGAATGAGGAGAGGTTCTGCTGCTCAGAGAGCCCTGAAATCCCATTGTGTAGCCTGTCCTGCCTCTTCTTTCCGCTCTGTCTGCCTTCTCTCCACCCACTCTGTTGTGGGTACCCATTCCTCTTCCTGACCACCCTCCAGACCTGGAGGAGGTTCCCTCTCATACGTTATGATCCTGCCCTGCTTTGCATGGCGTGCGGGTCTACCCCTCCTGGTTCAGCATAGTGATGAGCAGCTCTTTCTAGCTCAGCTGTGCCCACTCACTGTATTTAGGAAGGTGTTTCTACTAAACCCATGTCTCTGTGCGTGTAGCTCCCTGAAATCTATACTCTGAGTTCCAGCAACCTCCAAGAAGAGATGATGAATAGAGCAGCGGTGGCAAAATATTCACCAACACATATGCTTAAATACATGAACGCGTATATACTTGAATACACACACAGAGTTATGTATAAATGTACACACACGCATACATGAATATAAAAACACACATGCACACATTTACGATTACATACAAATGCATGTGCACACACACATACACATATACCTAAATGTATGTATATTCACACATATGAAGATACAGATGTACACGCGTTTATTGTGAGTGTATGCATTGTGTGGGTGTATATTTTAGAATGCCTAATTGCACCAGGATCTTTACACCTGGTCTCCCTTTTTTCATGTTTGTTTATTTTGAGAGAGAGAGGTGGAGAGCAAGCAGGGGAGGGGCAGAGAGAGAGGGAGACAAAATTCCACGCAGGCTCTGCACTGTCAGCATGGAGCTTGATGCAGGGCTCGAACTCACCAACCGTGAGATCGTGACCTGAGCGGAAACCAAGAGTTGTCTGCTTAACTGAGTTCCCCAGCCACCCCTGGTCTCCTTTTTTTATGTGCACCACACCCCTGCTACGCACATGGTATCACTATTCCTGTGATGTGGATGAGGAATTTGAGGCTCTAGAAGTTTCAGACTCTTTCCCAAGTTGACACACGTGGTAAGTTACGAAGCTGCCATTCAACCCAAGGGCTGTAAGACAAGAAAGCCCATCCATTCCAGTGCTTCCATGGTGTCAACGAAATGAGCAAAAACAAACAAAAATTTTGGGTAAACTGTAGGCCTAGTCCTTGAGCTGCTCGTAGCAAATACACATAGAGAAATGACTAGTTCACACTGTGATACTCTCCATGAAATGGAGGCGGGGGGAAAGCTATATGGGAGCACAGAAGAGAGAATGGTATTGGAATTAGCTCTTGAAGGATGTGAAGGTGTTTGCCAGAAAGGGGGTGGGGGAGCTGAAGATTTTACATGCCACTGAAAGTTACTGGTGCCATTACAAGATAGCCAGTGATGGCCGTTTAGATGTGCTTACAAGGTTTAAAGTCCTTTAGTGTAATAGCCACAGAAATCGGGGCATTTTACAAATAAAGGCAGAGGCGGCCCCTCAAATCTGGCCTCAGCCATCCGACAGCTGTATGCAACTGCAGGTGCCTCCAAGGAGGGCACCCTCCCTCTGCCATGACATTGGCATATGCATATACCTGCGCATGAGCATCATGTCTGCTGTTAGTGGTGTCATCGCTTGGAATAAAGTAGAAAACACGGTGACAGGTAATGTGAGTGATGCTTTCCTAAAGCACTTGCAGTGGCAGAATGGAACCCACTCCCCTCTGAGCCCTTTTTGAGGGGGTATAATCACAAACAGCTGCTTTGCCAGGAGGTGCTACCAGAGACCGTGAGGACATTCTTTCAGCAAAACCATTGCCATGTGTCATTGCTTCTAATATTTACTCAAAACTAAGAAATACAAGATTGAGTTTTATGAGAGGGAGGGAATAAAAGTACATTCTACACACAGGCTGCATAGGCTTCATTGTTTGGGCTGTTTTTATTGCCTCAAAGTAATCTTCTGATTGCTAGATGAGTAATCCCGTAATTACAAAAACAATCAATTAATTGATCTAAATTAATCGGATAACATATTTTATCCTGCTAAGCATGAAGGTAGACTTTAGGTAGTTTTCCAGAAAAGCGGCATTGAGCCTTTATCGCCACCCGCCGGGGATAATGATACAGAGTCGAGTCTCAAATGCTGGCTCCTAAATCAACATATTTTGGAATTAGTTTGTGACAGGCAGTGCACTAAGATCTCATGAAGTCTTCTGTCTTTCATTCTGCAAAGAGCCTCACGCTGCCTCCTTTCCACTGGCCCTCCTTCCTCCGTGTCAGGGTTGTTCCTGTCTGGGGATGAGGCTGCCCTAACTCCTCGGCGGCCTTTTCCATTTCCCTGTCTGTAGCCACACTGTGGAAAGACGGTGACCGGGGAGACAGGGGAAACTAGGACATGTGCATTAATGGTGGCAGAGTCATCCGGGAGGAGATGCCTCTGAGCAGGGACCAGATAGCACTGAAGGGGTAGGGGAGGAGTTTTGTATTCTCCTTCCTTCTCTCTTCCCTTCTTCTTTTCTTCTTTTCTTCCTCAGTAGTTATTCAGTGCCCTTGACATGCTAAGCACATTTTAGGCACTTGGAGCACATCACTGAAAAAAAAAAAAAACAAAAAGGCCAAGATCCCTGTGCTTGTAGCTGAGATTCTAGCAGGAGAGGCAAATAATACAAATGAGAAGTAAATCACATGGTATTTTAGAAGGTGACAGGTGCCATGGCAGTAGTGATCATAGAGCATAGTAAGGGCCCTGAAGCGTGGGGCTCGTAGGCAGAGACACAGACACTTAGCGTTAAAAATGGTCGGTGGAAGGTCTGACCGACGCAGCAGCGGGAGTCACAGGAGGGCACACCACAGTTGGACGAGATGCAGGTGCAGCCTCACTTTGCCCTGTATGTGTCATTTATGTGAATACAGCACCAACTTCTTTCTGTCCTTGATTCTTTAAAACAGGGATACTTGTATATGCCATGTGGGAACATGAGGAGGATTAAATGAGATATTGTTGGAAATACGATTGGTTCGTTTATACCACTCCTCATTAACATGCTAACAGCAATAACACAGCAGATTTGAAATAGTGAATAGCATGTGTAAAGCCCCAAGCACAGGACCTGGCCCATGCTGGGTGTTCACTACATGTGCGTGTCTGTAATTGTTAAAAGCAAAAAAAAGTGACTAGAGCTTGAGTGTTGCACACTCTCATAATACATAAAGCATTATTCTAAATGTTTCGTGGATATTAGTACATTTAATCCTTACAACCCTGTGAGGTGGGAGCTATTTTATACCCAATTTATAGACAACAAAACTGAGGCGCAGAGAAGTTAAATAATTTCTCCAAGGTCTTATGACTAGTTCATGGTGGAGGCAGGTTGTAAACCCAGGCATCCTGTCTGGAACTGGGCTGCAGTTATCCCTAGGACCCCACGATGTGGAAGTTAACCATCCATTCATTCATTTCACAAATATTTATTGATCATCTACTATGTGATAGGTTTGTCCTGGGCACTGAGGATATAGAGGTAGACAAGATAGAAAGGGTCCCTTTCAAAAAATGTGTGAGTAAATGTGAGACTCATACTTTATCCACCCGAGAGATTTGTCTGAAAAGATAGTCTTTGGTAAGGACTATACTTGTGCCCCAGATTTTCTGGGTGTGGCTCTGAATATAAATACTCTGTTTTATTGGACCATGAGCATTAATGTTTGGCCACAAGCCTATGGGAGATTACGTTCATTCATACAAAGAAGCCTGTCCCTTCTCTTGCAGAGTCCTTCCCAGTGGGTCAGTGGGACCTGCCTCTACTGAGGAGAGGCAAGCCTTGTGACTTTTAAGATTACTATCTCCTCGTTAGATAAAGCCATCAATTATAGCAGAAACAGTCATTATTGGCAAGCTGAAGACCCAGCTGCTGTCAGGGAGGAATGGGCTCCTGTGGAAGGTTGCAAACTGATGACTATTTAATCCTTGAACTTTGACAGCAACAATATTAGTTGAAAGTCTGTAAGGCATTCACATCCTCATCTGACATTTTCCCCACATCATTATTTATCCGGTTTTACTTTCAAATTCCCCATAGGATCATTGACATGAAATTCTGAAGGGAAATTTGGAACATTAATGACTGTTTAAAGCAAATGAGTAAGTGTCCTTTCCAACAGGAAATTACCTTTATGGTGTTGGCATAAGGCTATTTAAAAAATTTATATAATGAGGTGGCAACACAAGGTAGATGACTAAATTTCCCTGACTTGGAGTTGGCCTATGCAGCCTCTGTGGACTTGGCCTCGGGTAAGCTCATGTGGCCTTGCAGGCAGACTGCTTCTGGGTGGTGGAGAAGGCCCGTCCTCTCTGCACGTCTTTTTTCTGTAACTGTTGTCGAGAGACTTGACGGGCCAGGCATTGGATTGGGTGCTGGGCTTACACCAATGAGCACAGACGGCCATGGAGCTTGCTGTCTAGGAAAGAAGGAAGACCCTCACCAAGTAATACCATTCCTAGATACCTGAACTACAAATATAAATACGTGCCTTGAACAAAGGAGAACAATATTCTGGAGCCTTGACCAACAGAGGGCTCTGACCCTGCTTGGGGGTTACGGGTGGTCATGGAGGGCTTCCCTAAAGAAGAAATACTTGCCCCAAATCCTGAATGAAGAGTAGAGTCTAGAGAGGCAAGGAGCCAGGTAGGAGGAAATTATTTCAGGAGTAGGGAAGAACAAGGGTTCTGCTGAGTCTGTCTTCCGTTCCAACCATCTGTGCTTTGTGGTCCTGGAGTTCCCAGCCCCACTGATGTGGGAACCATGCTGCCCACTGACTTGGCTCCCACTTGCAGAACCAAAGGGGTCTCCCTTGGTGATATCTCTAGCTAATGGGCATTGAGCATCTACATGCAGCAGACACTGGTCCAAGGGCTTTACGTGAATGAACTGGTTTGACCTTCTGGGTACATTAGCCTCACCTGATCATGTGGTGACATTGCCAACGATCAGAAGAGAACCCGAGTTATTCATTGCAGCAATAGTTGCAAACAAGCAAACAAAACTTGAAGCACCCCCAATATCAAAAGGGTACCAGTTAAATATGCAATGGGGTGCCTGCCCAATGAGAGCTATACATGTCTGAATGAGAAGTATAGACTGTTTTGGAATAACCTCCAGATATACCATTCAGGCGACAAAAGTAGGGTGGAGAAAAGTGTTTAGTGTGCGACTGCCTATCTCTAGAGGAAGGTGGGTATATATTTATCTACATATTTACTTGTATTTGCTTAAGGTAGGTTAAACCATAATATATTTTTTTAAAAGCTACTGTTCCAGTTATCTATTTCTGTTTAACAAAATTAGTGGCTTTAAGTATCAACACTGTTTTATTATTATCTCTCACAATCTGGGGTTGACTAGGCTCAGCTAGGCAGTTTGCAGTGAGTAGCTGAGTCTGGAATGGGAAGACTCAAACAACTGGGGTGGTGGGGGAGAGACAGAATAGCGAGGGCTGCCCAGGCATCTGTCTTTCTGTCTCCAGCCCACAGGCCTCCAGGTAGCTGGTCTTTTTCCGTGTTCACTCAGGGCCTTGAAGGTGCCTTTCCTAAGAGTGAGGGCAGTCAAATCCTATTCCCTTTTATGAGTAGTCTCAGAAGTCACACAGTGTCCCTTTTTTTCACGTCCTGCTTTTGGAGACAGTTATAAGGTCCACCCAGGTTCAAGTGAGGTGAGGGAGGAGACTTCACCTTCTAATGAGGATGTGGTAAAGTCTGGAAGAGCATGTACAACTAAAAATATTGCTGTGGCCATTTCTGGAAAAAAATAATCTGGCACAGTTAGGGAAAAAGTACAAGGGAACAAAAAATACAAGGAACAAATAGACTTTTTTTGAATAAACCGTATTTCATAAATTAGAAAATGAAACTAAATAAAAAGGCAATTACGAAATTCAAAAGTCAGAGAAATAATTGAACCTAAATGTGTACTCAGGTAATGGCATAACCCCCTGAGAGTAACTATCCCCAGTGAATTTAAAATACAGTAATTTGACTGCATTCATTAGTGGGATACACTTTAACAGTAATGCTTTTTTTTTTTTTAATGAAAAAGGAAAGTCTTAACTGTTTTTGGTAAGACTGTTGTTGGAAGTAGCATTGATATTGCTCTTACTATTGTTGTGTGTATTGGGAGATAAAGCAAATGAGTAATTACGTTAGTTTTGAGGAGAATTAGAATTTTAAGAAGATACAGATGTAAGATCAATGAGGTTAATGAAAAATGTTATAGCCCAGAATTGGAAGTAGCATTACCAATATGAATTTATGATGTGTTTTATCTTAAAAATTCATATATTCTGTCTCTATTAAGAAGGCCTAGGGGTACCTGGATGGCTAAGTCGGTTGAGCGTCCGACTTTGGCTCAGGTTATAATCTCACAGTTTGTGAGTTCAAGCCCCACATCAGACTTGCTGCTGTCAGTGCAGAGCCCGCTTCAAATCCTCTGTCCCCCTCTCTCTCTGCCCCTCCCCCGCTTGTGCTCTTTCAAAAAAAAATTTTTTTTTTAACTTTAAAAAACAAAGCAAAGCAAAACAAAAAAAGAAGGCCTAGACACAGTGTCCAACCCAATAATATTGAGCTTCCTTAGCAAAAAGATTATGGTCTTCAATTACCATTTCCCTGCAAACGCAACCAAGCCTCTTTGGGAAAACGGTTGATTTCATGTCTGGGGCAGGAATGGTACCAGATAAATCTGTAAGATTTTGTCATATCAAAACACAAGGAAGTTACTTGATGTTATTTGGGTCATGTCCTTTGGGGACACCAACATCGACAGGCCAAAGACGAGATAATACAAGCATTGGATTGAAACATACCAATTACGTTGAAATCCACAAATTCATAGTGATAAGGAAAACAAAATTACTTACTGGTTACCTTTCAATGATGATAGAAACCAACTCATTATTTTAGAAACTAGTAAATGAAGGGGAAGGACCAAACACATGTCTTTTTTCCTTTTAGAATTCCAGGTCAAAATAATTGCAGAGTTGATGAAAGGAGTTTCTCTTTACAGTTAATAAATGATAAAAAAAAATGATAGAATACCATGGATTTGCAATCCTTAATTAATGGATCTAGGCAATGGCCATCAATGATTGCTAACATCATAAAAAGAGAGACCAACAGACATTTGTATTTCCTGAAGGAAATCCACACAACGTCCTATCAAGTCGTTTTGAGCCAAGAAATCAAACCTGCATTTGATCACACCTCTAGGATATAACTACCTACTTATAGGAAAACACAGTGGACAGGTGAACATGTTCAGTGACACCACTGTGTTGCAATCAGCCAAACTCTACTGTGGGAACAACTCAGATGATTCAATAAAAAAGTTGCAATGACAAATATATATATGTATGTGTGTGTGTGTGTGTGTGTGTGTGTGTGTGTGTGTGTGTGTATATATATATATATACACACATACATATAAATCTAAATAAAAGGGAGTTCTGTTATTTAAAAAACAAGTAAGAAATGTAGCAGTTAATCATCATGCTTGGTTCTAATTTGGATCCTGATAACAAAATAAGCTGTGAAAATTATAAGGTAGTTAGGAAAATATGAACACAGAGTGGATATTTGGTGACCTTTAGAGATTCTGGTTATTTTTGTTCAAGTGATGTAATGTATGGTGCTTGTGTTAGGGGGAAAGTTCAATATTTTATATCCACATTATAAATATTTACAGATGATTGGTATGATAGCTGGAATTTTCTTTAAGACAGTCTGGGGAAGTGGATGGGTGTTGAGTTGAACCAAGGGTAACAGTGAGTGTGATGTTGAGATCCAGTGATAGATACGGAGGGGTCCGTCACATGACGATCTCCACTTCGGTGTTTCTTTGAAATTTTCAATGTAAAAATATGGCAAGAAGAAAATTGACAGGGATAAAGGACTTTCTTCTTTCCAAAGGGCTTTTCATCTATATTTTAGCCAGTAAATATCAGAAAATGGTCAGACGGCACAGGTGTGCCTCACCTTAGGCTCCCAGAACGGTCAAGGGGCAACCAGGTTTTCAGCCACCCTCTGTGACCTTGTGTTCAGAACCAGAATTCAGTAGGAACACACCAGGAGCATACTTTGTGTTGTGTCATTTTTAAATAATGTCTCACTTTCTAGGAACAAAGCCACTCATTTTTGTTTTCCCTTGATGCTTCAGAAAACAAAATGATAGAAAAACTTCTCATTAACTGAGAAGTGTTTTTGATCCAATTTTGAATTTAGTGAATAGTGAGAACTAAAATCTCTTTGGTCTATTTCTCCTAGATCTAAACAATTTTAGCAAATATTTTCAAGATGCATTGTCTGCTAAGGGAGAGGTGATTCTGATTCTGAATTACTTTGCTATAAATAGGCACACTAGAACCAAATGAAAACCTGAAATCAGAGGGTTGCTTTTGCATGAAGTCAGACTTATTTTAAGACTGCAATGTCTTCTATGTGGCAGGAGGCTTAAACCATTCAAGTTGAAATTCTGATTTTAATAATGAATGGGGACAAAGATATAAAATGGTCGTGTGGTTTTTATTTTCTGCATACAATCTCAAATTCAATCCCAAACTTAAAGCATTGATAAAATTTTAAACATTTTAGTAATTTTAAATTGTTCAATGCCGCACGTGATCAGAACCCCAATCATTTTTAAAATAGGTGCTTCTATTATATGTATATGTATAAAAAATCCTCCAGAAAAGTTAAATTACCTCTCTCGTCTCAGGAATAGAATCCCAATAACTTCCAGATTGAAGCACTTATGAAAAAGAAAAAAAAAAAAAGTGAAGTGCTCCAGTAATTTTAAATTGCTTCATACAATGAAAAGTGCCTGTAAATTACTGAATGTGGCAATTTGTTCCATAAGCTTTTTTGATTTTTAAGTAACTTAGTGGATTTGCTGATGAGACACTTTGGCAGTTACCTTAGATCGTTTCAGATTGAGCATCCACGTTTAAATGGGATTAAAATGCGGCATTAGTGAATACTGACCACAGGAAAGTGAGGTGGGTTTCAATTTCAACAGCTGGAGATGATAAGAGTGACAGTAGTTGACTCTCAGGGGACTTGGGAAAGGTACTAAGAATGTGAAATTGAGCTAATTACAGAAAAATGCCACATGGCTGGGTTTGGAATGATTCATCAAGCCCCTGGCATGTTCTGCCTACCCTCTGCCTGATGATAAAGTAGGGGTTATTTCTGTCTGTGGACACATTTGGCTCATATCTCATCCAGGCAACACAGCCTCAGCCTTGCTCTGCTGGTGATAATTTCTTAAAAAAAAAAATAATAATAATAATGTTAATTTAGTAAAATATGCTCTTTGGGCTTTTAGGAGGGGACAGAGAAAGTTTGTAGTTTTCTGAGCAGGTAGTGCCTTAATCCTCTTTTGACTTCTTTCTGATAGGATTATCTTCATCTTTACTGTTTTGGATCAGAGTTTACTGTTTAGCCACAAAAGGGCTGTGGTTCCTGGCTCCAGAGAGACCTGCAGTCTCCAAGGATCTAAAAGGGTCATCAAGGGTCTGCAACCCAGTGTGAGGGAGATGGATCCAGGGGTTCTGAGCAATGGGCCTTAGCAGATGGTTGGGAAGGGGCCACATGATGATTTTCCTGACGTGGTGATGTAAGTCCTATGCTGGAAGTCAGGGAGCATGGAGAAGTAGGTCCCACTCTTCTTAGAAATGCACTATATAGGGGCTCCTGGGTGGCTCAGGCAGTTAAGCGACTGACTCTTGACTTCGGTGTAGGTCATGATCTCACGGGTTTGTGGGATCGAGCCCTGCGTTGGACTCTGTGCTGATAGCACGGAGCCTGCTTGGGATTCTCTCTCTTCCTCTCTTTGTGCCCCTGTCCTGCTCACCCCCACGTGCAAGAACACACAGGCTTGCTCTCTCTCAAAATAAAAAATAAGCATTAAAAAGATTTAAAAAAAGAAGTGCACTATAGAATCGAGGTAATCAGTAGACAGAGCTAGGCAAGCTTCCTTCTGGGCAACGTCTGAACTCCTTTTGCCTTTGGCTTCACAAAGCAGTGCCCACTGTAGGGAAACTGAGGTAAGACAGGAACTTCTGGAGAAGATTGAGTCTAAAATCTGCTTTATAAAGATCCTCAGCTCTGCTGCCCTTTTCACATCAAGAGACTGGGCCAGATTTTGCGTTATTTGACAGCACAGTAATGGGTAAGGGGAAAGTAGCTGTGAGAATTTATGGTGTAGGGATGGGCAAGTGAGGTATGAGTATGGCATGGGGCCAGAGCTTCCTGTTTGTTCGTGATCAGAGTTGTCACTCGGATGGAGATAGAATACTCTATCTTAGGAGGTAGGATCAGAGTAGATTGACAATATCCAGGTTTGCCCAAGACTGTCCCATTTTTAGGTTTGAAAGTCCTGAGTCCCTGGAACTTCCTGGTCACAGGCAACAGATAACAGTTGAGAGGCAAGAGAGGATACGTTTTCTGGATGGATTTGGTCTGGTAGTCTGCTCACTTGGTTGGGAAGACCTTCACTTGGGTAATACTTTCAGTAGCTTCCCAGAACCATTATTGGAGCTCATGTAGGAAGACCGAGTAGGAGTTAGGGAGGAAGCAGGACTTCTGACATCTGCTTCCTCCATGGTAACCCCTTTTGTATCTCTTTCACAAACTATCTAGGCTTTAAATAAAGTTTTGTGGATCAGAAGCTTCCACAGTGAACACAGAGTTGGAAATTTTAGAAACAGATGGGGGCAAGAAATCTACGGATACGTCGTAACACAGTGTCCTTCAGTAAGAGTAGTCGATGGAAAATGGTTAGAAGGATTCCGAGAGTCCAGTCAAATCCATCAAGAGGTTGCCCCTGTGGCCTGGGCCGAGCCTGAGACGGAGCCACCCACTATCATCGAGCAACCAGTGGTTGATTTCCCCTTGACTTCCCTTTTTATCCCCTCTCCCCCAAAAGTTCTTCTCCGTGAAGATCTAGCGTAAGGAAACACAGAGCCTTTAACGCTACCTGACAAGGCTGATGGCTATGGAAATAAGCACTTGGGATCCTTGTCTGCCTCCCTGTTAAACCATTTACACTCTTGGGCTCAGAACACCTCCCAGGCAGGAGGGGCCAAGTACAGCATTTGCCTGCATCCCACTTCTCCTTCGACTGCTACCTGAGAGGAAATAATTTGATTTGGGGCTGCAGGGGGTAAGGCAGGAAAATGCAGTAGGAAGCCAGAGAAAATCAGCAAGAAAATTACTAAAAGGAGGGAGAAAAAATCCGACTGGCTGTATATTTCCTACAACAGGGGATAATGAAATTGTGTTCCTTCTTACACAGCTGTATTCGGTTTGTTTTACATTGTTTAGTATGTAAAAGGATTTGGCTTTGTGTTACAGAACTAATTGCTTACTAGATATTACATGGATATCAAAATACTTTATAAATATTAATTAATCTTCACCTAATTCCCTGGCAAGCACAAATAACCAGTGGCATATTTATTGAATGTGCAAGCAATAATCTGGTTCTTAAAGACTTGTTTTCTCTGCAGAACCCTTCTCATCATCACCCCGTCTCAAAATGCTTCACCTCCTTTGAGGGCCGGATCGCAAGCCACTTCCATAGTAATTGTTAGAAAAAATAACAATAAAGATGATGTTAAAAGAAACCAGCCTTATCCCTTACTGAATATTTACCACTAGCCAGGCCCTGTAGTGAGCATTTCATAGATATGATCTCATCGAATCCCCAAAGCGATCCTATGAGGAAAATGTTATTATTGCCATTTTGTTTCCCCCAGAAGAAGAGAAGGAAGGTTCTGTGAGCCCGAGTGGGGCAGGGCCGGGGTCCATGCCCCACTCTGTCTGCACGTACACCAAGAAGAGCCACTGTGCTGTACCTTTTCTGATTCTCACTCTGGAGGGTACATTTGGCCTTCCTGATTGTTGACTCCTCTGGTCATTTGCTCATTCAGAAGTATTTATTTGAAGGCCAGTTCTGTGTCACTCCATGCTGGGCTCTGTTAGGACACACATCATGTGGAACCCTGAGCGCTAATTACAGAAGTCAGCCTCCATTTCTCTGCTGACATTCTTTGCAGTCCCAGGAGCAGTGAGCAGTGTGGCTTGTATCAGGCACATTGCCTGGCACAGTGAACGTTCTGGAGCAAATGCTGAGCAGCAGTTTCTGGTAAACAGGTGGGGGGTGGGAGCCTGAGAAGATGAGGGTATGTGCTCTCCTCTTCCCTAACGCTCATCATGTGTATAAATCCGTATTTCTTTGTGCTCTTAACCTGTTCAGTGTCTTCTAGCTCGACCCTCCCTTAGCGCAGGGACTGTGCCTGTTTCTCTTAGCACCATATACCTCCTGCTTAGCATATTCTCTTGCTCCTCAAAGCCCCTGCACCTGTGGCATCAGCATCACCAGAGAGCTTGTCAGAAAAGCAGAATCTCAGGTCCTCCTCAGACCCACCAAATCAGAATCTGCATTTTAACATGTGATTTGCATGCACGGTGGCTTTGAGCAGCCCTAATCCAGGGACATCATTGCAGTCAGTGGCTGTGATTTGGAAATTGTCAGCTTTTCAGAAACCCACTGAAATCGCATGTTTATCCCGGGCTAGGTCGACATCAAGTTTCTCTGCTTTGAGTCAGAATTCTCTCAGCGCAGCTTGGTTATCTCAGATGCTTCTAATTGACAATTATGTATGTCTTTGATTTGTTTTTTAACGTGGCAGGGTGGGGAGGCCCTGGGAAATGAGGTGATTGTTACTTAGTAACTGCAGTTTGCTTGAACGGCCAGAAGTTTTCAAAGAATGAAAAGCGTCAAAAGGAACCAACCCAAACAACAATACAAAGGTTTCCTATTGATGAAATGGCTGAGGACTCCAGCTACGGATCACGCTGCCCTAAGAAACATGAGACACAAAATAAATACAAGACAAAATAACAATCAGATCCAAGTCATGTCACTTATGAAATAAAAGGGGAAAAGAGGACACACAGCGTCAGATATACCATACTTCTGTTGGTCCATGTGCTTCTGTGGAGCTGGCCTTGTGAAGACAACCTTCCAGTGATTAATTGAATTTCTCACCTTTTGTTCAAATGCCTTGGCCCCTTGGTTTTTAAATAACATCTAAGGGCAAAAAAGACCCAGAACTTCAGTGAATGACTTTTCACAATGCCATGACATACAGGAATGCCCATGCTCCTAGGTTCTCTCTGTTAACGGTGAAATTATATCAAGGATGACCTTTTGAGGGAATAAAAGCCATTATCACATGGAACGTGGTAGCTATAAAAGATCAACACTTGGAAGCCAAAGCAAAATCCCACATATGATAAATTAATTAGAATAGAAGTTACGCAAACCCTAGACCTTCTGTGTGACCCTTATCTTATAATTACCTCTTCTTTAACAGCAGAATGGAATCTTTTATGTATGAAGATGTTAATGTTGACCCTGAATGCATTAAGAGTCAAGGAGACATTTTTCACATATTGAAAATAAGATTTGATTGAGTGCTTGCAAGTGGTCTAGTGAAATCTCATTAAACTGCTGTTTATTTTAATTCCTTATAAATGGCAGAATATTAGCCGTTAATTGTGAACATGAAACCAGTTAGAAAACAGGTTTTGTAATATCTAGGGCTTGCTTTTCAACCCGAATTAATGCACCGTCTTTCTTAGAGTTTTTAGTGTCTTAGAGCAAATGGGTGTTTAGGTTAAGTTTTCATTTCCTCCTCCCCTCCCTCCTGCTTCTTGTTGCTCTCTCAACATGGTTACAAAATCCAGATGAAAAACCACAAAATGCAGTCTACTAAATATATCTATAGGCTGTGTGAAGTCTGCTGTCACTGCTCACAGTTATAATTAGATTTATAAATTATGTGCGAGATTCACAGTGAAACATACGAATCTAGTATTCTTTCAAATTACTACCAACACAGAAAAGTAAAAATAAGAAAACAGTTACACAGTGGCCTTCTATTAACCATGTGAGGGACTTAGGCCGCTTTCATAATCAATGGGGATGGAAACAGATTCCATTTGGTCCTTCCCTGTGTCCAGGGAAGAGCCTAAAACCATGCAAGCCGCTTGATGGAACCTATCTTCAATCTACCCCAGGCCCATAGAATTCTCAGGGGACACCTGAGCCAGCACCAAGGCTTGCAGAAACCCCGCTCCAAGCAAGCAGACAACACAGGGGCTACTTAGGAGAGAAAATGGGGTCTGAGCACCCTGAGGCCATTATGTATTTTCACATTTGATGCCGTTATAATGCAAAAGGATCCTACATTGAAGCCTAGGGCTGATGAGTAACAATGCTACTGGCATTTTGTATTTAATAAAACACCTTTCTCCAGAAATGTATTACTGGCCCCCTGGGCGGGGAATTGTCTCTGAACCCAAACAGGATTAGTCACTGGCCTGTGACTATCTCATTTTTAATAAATAAAAATTTTCTCAATTCGGTGCTAGCCAGCTCATGTGCTTTCAGAAGGCAGGATATGACTGCTTTGTATTTTCTATACCAATAACCCTTGGTGTCGGAGGATTAACTCTTGATGTGCTGAATGCAATTTCTGCTACTGGACCCTTGTGGGTCTTTTTTGTCCCCTCAACCTGGAAGGCAGCATATAGCTTTCAAATGAATTTAAAAGGCAGTGCCTGGTGTATGAAAAGCAGAGGGCTGCCCTAGACGGCTGAGATACAATTAATCCTTGGTCAAGGTGTGATAGGAGAGGCAAGAGGGAGATTTCACAACCACCGTGAGCTCCCAGTCCATCCAAAGAGCACCTGTTTGGGGCCAAGCATGGTGTCAGGGCTGTCTGACGTTAGTATCCAGACGTAAGACAGACTCACCACAAAACAGAAAAGAAAAGAAAAAGGCACCTTGCATCAGTGACGCATGGCGATTAACATTGTGAACTTTGGAGTCACCTGAGTTCGAGTCCCACTTCACCTCTTGGCTGCTGAACCAACCTGGGACCTGAGCCTCGGTTTGCTCACCCCTGTCGCTCACCAAGTGCATGTTCACTCCCACAGTTGGCTTCGCAGAAGTGGACCGCTGGGTCCATGGGGCTGAGTATCAGATCTTTTGAAGCACCCTGTGGTCTAGAGCAGTGGTCTGCAAACTGTAATCTGGGCCTGCCACGCGTTTGTATGCAATTGCAAGCTAAGAATAGTTTTTACATTTTTAAATGGGTTATTTTAATGCTTATATAATTACCTACACGGTGTCCTCAATTTTGACTCTTGGTCCACAAAGCCTGATATATTTATTACCCGGTCTTTTAAGACAAAGTTAACAGACTCCTTCTCTGGAGCAGCACTGTGCAATAGAAATCTAATCTGAGCCACATGCACACTTTAAAATTTTCTGGTAGCAGGGGCACCCGGGTGGCTCAGTTAAAGCCTTGGTTGCAGTTCAGGTCATGATCTCACACTTCGTCAGTTTGAGCCTCAAGTCAGGCTCTGCCGTGACAGTGCGGAGCCTTGCCTGGGATTCTCTGTCCCCCTCTCTCTCTGCCCCTTCCCTGCTCGGTCGGTCTCTCTCTCTCTCTCTCTCTCTCTTAAAAATAAATAAATTAACATTAAAATTTTTTTTTCTGGTAGCCACAATTAATAGAAGTAAAAAGAAACCGGTGATATGAATTGTGATATTTTCTTTTTTTTTTTTAATGTTTATTTATTTTTGAGAGAGACAGAGAGGCAGAGAGAGAGAGGGAGACACAGAATTTGAAGCAGGCTCCAGGCTCTGAGTTGTCAGCCCGACGTGGGGCTCGAACCCACAAACTGTGAGATCATGACCTGAGCCGAAGTCGGCTGCTTAACTGACTGAGCCACCTGGGCACCTCTGTAATGTTTTCTTTAACCTGACATGTAAAAAGTAGTACCATTTCAACATGTAAATAATACAAAAGTCACAAATGAAATATTTTACATTGTTTTTTTCATACCAAGTCTTGAGACCCAGTGTGCACTTGGCATTGACTGTACATCCTACGGCACAGGTGGCTTCTGTATCAGAAACGTGCAAACTCTATTGCATTGGAACCAATTTATGCACCTCCAGACATTCATAGAGAAAGTGCTGTGCTGTGTAAATTTCAGTTTCTTCTCTCCTGACAAGGTCACAAGGCACCTGGATTTAAAATCCCCAGCTGCCCAACCTTTAGATTCAGAGGCTGCGTTCAAAGCTACAGCAGATTTTCTGGGGGCAGTGAATGCAGTTGCCTTATCCCTCGATCGGATGAGATGATTCTCTTTCTGCCCCTCCTGTCCCTCTGTCATTGCCAAACCCACTGCTGTTTCCTTGACCCACAAGGGGCGGTAGCTGTGTTTAACCCTAGGATCCTAGATTGTGAGGAAACACTTTGCCATGGTAGAGCCCACCCATGGCCTCCTCACCCCTGGTCTCCAGATAGAACTTTCCTCCATCCAAAGGTCTCAGCTCACACACAGCAGGAGGCTGTGATGATCAATCTATATGCATGCTTGCCCCCAGCAAACCGGGGACATTTAATTCTTGGGCAGGGTTTCGTCAGCTCTTTCCGCGTGTGACAATAAAATGAATCTATGTCTCAGTCACTCCTGGCGATCACGCTCTAAGCCCTGGAGCCTCCGTGTAGAGCAAAGCCTCACTGGCTCTGGCCCCGCTCGGGAGCGGTTGCCATGATTCACTCACACCATCCGTTGTGAGTCTTCAGTAAAAATGTTGGAAGTGTTTTCTTCCTTTGTGGCTTTCCGGGGCTTTGGGTACAAATATGAGCTCTGACTGTGGAAGATGCTTCATTTGTGCTTGTTGATTAAATGAGTGATTAAATGGTGAATCATTTCACGCTGTGAGGCTCTCAAACTTGAGTGGGCATCGGTGTGACCCAGACGGCGTGTGAAATGCAGATTGCCGGGTCCCACCTCCCGAGTTTGTGACTCAGAGGGGCTGCGGTGGGGCCTGAGAATCTGCATTTCTAATAAGCTCCCAAGTCACACAAAAGGTGCTGGTTCAGAGACCACACTTTGAGAACCATCCATCTCAAATGTAGTATGGCCTTATTTTCTTTTGGTTCTAACTGATACCTATCCTCTTATCACCCCTTCTACCTCTGGTTGAAATTCTCTGTCTGCATACCTTCTCAGACAAGTTACCTGGTTCAGGGTCTTCTCCAGCTTAAATCTTTTATATAATTCTTTTTTTTTTTTTTTTAATGGAGCCATATTCTCTTTAGTGTTTGCTAACTTGTATTTAAATCAGTTTACTATTTGCTACAGATATATTTAGAAAAGAAAATTTCTATCATTACCCTAAGTAGAAAATCAATATTGCTTACTATAAATGGGAGGTCAGCATTAAAATAAAGACACATTTACTAAAATGAAAAAAAAAACTGTTCATCTGTCTTCTGAGCATACCACCTAAAATTATCTCACATACCACAGCGGTATGTGTAACCCACTTTGAGAAATATTGATGTCAAAAGAGGTCAGGCCTAAAGACCTCATCTACTCATGCTCTGTCTCTCTCTGTCTCTCAAAAATGAATAAACATTTAAAAAAAAAATGGAAAAAAAGAGTGCCTGGGTAGCTCTGTCAGTTCAGCGTCCAACTTCAGCTCAGGTCGCAATCTCGCCATCCATGAGTTCAAGCCCCGCGTCGGGTTCTGTGCTGACAGCTCAGAGCCTGGAGCCTGCTTCACATTCTGTGTCTCCCTTGCTGTCTGCCCCTCCCCTGCTCATGCTGTTTGTCTCAAAAATGAATAAACGTTAAAAAAAAAAAAAAAAAAAAGGTCGGGCCTAAAGAGATTTTTCCCCCCAAAATAATACAAATAAGTCCAGAAAAATGGAAATGATAGCATCTTGCTGGGTTCTGCTGCTGACTTTGAACAGCAGACATCACACTCTGTTATGAGGGCACTGATGCTCAGTCCCTGCATTCTACAGAGCCTTAGACTTGGCTGAGGAGGGGGCCTTGCCAACTAATACTTCTCTGTGACGAGGGGAACTGAATTCACCTCAGCCAATAAAGTCATTCCAATTTGCATTTTCATAACCCTCCCTTCTATTCTCCGAGTGTGACTCATTTTTAGGACAGAGTTAGTTATTCAGTCAGTTGAAATGCAGTGCCTTTAAAGGGATATTTATCACCCTTGAAAAATCTTCTTGCGAAATCTTAATAGTCTTTCTTACAACAAAGGCTGAAATTCACTATCAAGATTAAGAGGTGGAGCTTGAATGAGCTTTGCTGGAGCTTCTCTCGATAAGACAGATTAAAGTCTTAAAATGGGCACCCCACTGTGGTTGGAAGCCAAAGAAAGGTGAGGAAATGGTCCTGGGTTGCCTGCAGGCTGTGTGTGGGCTGTGGGTGAGCCCAGAGGGCACGTCAGATGGGTGGGGGTTAGTCCACTTGGATTCTCCCTTAGGCTCAGCGGTGTAACCTTGAGCGAGGGGTAGAAACTCTCTTCATCTTAATGAAGTCATCTGTAAAATGGCAGTAATGGTGATGGGGAGGGGGCTTGCCAAGCTCAGAGACTTGTGGTGAGGTTTCTGTGGGAAAGTCCATGTAAACTGCTTCCCCTGACTTTCGGCGCAAGAGGAAATAAATGAAACATGGATCTGCTGTTTGTGCCAAGGGTCCCCAAGACTGCCTCCAGGCTCAGTGATTTGCCAGGAGAATCTACAAGACTCAGGATATAGTTGTACTCATGGCTAAGATTTATGACAGGGAGATGATGTGGAGTGAAGTCCGCAAAGGGAGAAGGTGCATTGGGTGAAGTCTGGGAAAATCCAGGCACAAGGCGCTTCTGGTAGAGGGTGTGATCATCACTCTGGGAATGAGCTGTGTCGACATGTATGAAATGTTACCAACGCTCATTAGAGGCTCAGTGCCCAGGGTTTTCTTGGGGGCTGACCACACGTCCACCTTCTGCCCGGTACGTGGCAAAGATCCAGGCTCCCAGAAGGAGACAGGCGCTCAGCATAAACCACAATATTTTTGCAGAAAGGTTAGGCACAGTGAGACAGCTTTATCGGTTAGGGTAGTGGGAGCCCTCCCAAAACCCAAGTTCCCAGATGTCAGTCAAAGGCCAACCTTTCAAGCAGGCCATTCCAAGGCTGCAGTCCCAGGTCTGCTAGATTAACTCTTTTTTGCGCAGCAGCATGGGCCATGAGGCCTCTCCTAACTCTGGTCTCGTCCACCATGCTGCCCTCTAGCCACCCAGGCCTTCTTCCCGTCACTGGGCATACCCCTGCAGCCAAGCCATGCCTTTATGTTCACTATGGCCTCTGCCTCGAACACTCTCCCACTCTTCCTGGTGTGAGCAACTCCTCAACATTCTCCTCTTTAAAGGCACCTCCCAATCCCCCATCACATGCCATTTCTCCTACCCCACCATTTGTTTCTCCTGTCTCTATAGCATGCATCACTCCGACATGATCCTCTGTACTTATGTTTTGCTTGTTCGCTGGTTTCACCTTTATTAGAATTAAGTTCCATAAGGACAGAAAAAGGTATATTTTGCTTACTATGTCATCTTCTGTGTCTAGCACAGAAGTGGAAGATAGTAGGTGCTCATTTAATATTTATCACGTGGGAGTTGATTATTATGAGATATGTAGTTCTTTATTCCAACAAACTAGACCCCTATCCTTTCTATTTAATAAAGCATTTTCTTTGGAGGTTAATTTTTCATTTTTTTTAATACTGAACTTACAGAAAATTGACCCAAAAAATATCATGAAGAGGCTGAAATGCCTCTGGGTTTTGTTTTTTTTTTTTTTCTTTTAAATCCCATCTTTCCACAATTGCATTTTCTCTGCAGGAGCCTAATTCAAAAAGGGCTGGTTCACGGAAGGCTGCCTGAGAAACTCATGGTTTTGTTTATACTCACGGCAGTTGCGGGGTGCCTCTGTTTAAAACATGTTGGCCTAGATTCCCCCAGTAGTTCTCCATTTTTGTGACTGGCATCAAAGGCAAAGAGCAGCTGAAAGGCTTCGTTGGCCCCTCCACACCCGCTCCCTCTTCCACCTGCCTTCGGGCTTTCAGTAGGCTTAGCCCAGGGTTCTGCAAACTTTTTCCTGAAGGACTAGTTCATACATACTGCCGGCTTTGCAGGCCATAAGGTTTCTGTTATAAACCACTCAACTCTGCCACTGTAGTGTGTAAACAGAGACAATAGGTAAATTCAGTGAGCATGGCTATGTTTTAATAAAACTTTATTTATAAAAACAGGCAGTAGGCTAGATTTGGCCTGTGGGCCGTGATTTACCAACCAAGGCTTGAGTCAGTAGGGGACTAGGACAGAGCTCAGAGGGAAGGAGAGTAAGTTTCCACAGGCTGCTCTGTCCCTCCACTGGGGGTCGCAGCTCCTCTCCGTGAACCCCCTCCTCATAGCTCCCTCTGCTGGGTCTGGAAACCATCTTTCTTCTTGGACCTTCCAGCTTAGGTGAGATAAAGGTGCCCCACTGTTACTGGGGTGCTGCCCTATGCCTGTGCCCATTCTGCCCAACCCTGCCCCATACTTTTGCTACTTCCTGTATCCCTTTCACCTCCAATGGCTAGAATACCTGGGACTGAGTTTACTGAGATAGGGGATTTTCAGTGCTAAACCCAGATAGTGTCTGAAGCACTGGGATAATCGGTCACCTGAGCTGGGATGGAGCTCTCCTTCCTCCCCAGTCTCTTTTCCACTGCCTTTTCCTGCTCCCAGCACCTCTCCCTGGGAGACTCACCTTCCTGGCCATCTAACAGATTGATACAGGGGCCCAGTGTGGCTCACATTCCTCACCAAGAGCCCCTCTCTGCTTGAGCTCATTTGCCCTGGAACAAAGTCTGCGGCTGATGTCTACTTAGGGAGACTCTGGTGTGGTCTCCCAGCCTAGTGTGGAGGACTTTGCCATAACTGTACTTTGCACTGTATAATGTTCAAAGAAGATCTCTTCTCTACATTTTACTATTGGGGAAATAATACTATTTTTTTTTTTTTCCTAAGAAGAATCAAACTTACTTTAAAAGAGCAGTAGGGGGGTGCCTGGGTGGCTCAGTTGTTGTGCATTCGACTTCGGCTCAGATCATGATCTCACAGCTTGTGGGTTCGAGCCTCGTATCATGCTCTGTGCTGACAGCTCAGAGCCTGGAGCCTGCTTTGGATTCTGTGTCTCCCTCTCTCTCTGTCTGTCTCTCCCCCTGCTTGTACTCTATCTCTGTCTCTCTCAAAAATAAATAAAAAACATTAAACATTAAAAAAAAAAAAGCAGGATTAGCAGAAACTTTCACTATTACATTAATCCAGTTTGAGATGAACAATTCCCAAGGACTGACTCATGAAATTTCTGGTAATTGAACTTGTGGACCCAAAGAGATATGAGAAAAAAATATATAATGTTCTTCTCAAACTATTTTTGGCTCGGATGTTTTCTTTCTTCCCAGCTCAAAACCTGACAAACGTTTACTTGATGGAGAGAAGATACTGGCTTATCCACACCTCAGTTTAATGCAGTGCTGATAATGGGAGGGGTTCGTGACTTAATATACTTGCATCTACATTTACCTTTTTTGTTTGTTTTCAGTGAGAAGCAAGTTGAAGAGGCTTCTCGCCTATTATAGAGATTAGAGAGGAGGGTGTTCGTTTGACACTGCAGTGAAGCCAAAGGAGGGGATGTCCTCTGTCTTTGGAGACTGGCAATAAGCCACTTTTATCGCCCTAAAATGTTTGTGCCTTTGAGCAAGCTAGCTAAGAGGAAGGGCCTGATTCTCTGAGAAAAAATGAACTTGAGTAACGGAGCAGGCTGACTCAGCTCCTCAGAATCCAGAAGACAGTAAATACGGAAATAGTTTCAAGAGGAGAATACTGTAGACTTTTTTATGGTGGTGGTGGTTTCACTATGACAGACAACTTCTCTGCAACCCATTTGAGGGAGACTCTTTTCCTAAGAGTATGAATGAAGGTCAGGGGCTGGGGGGCCAGAAGGCAATGTGAAATGATGAAGAGGCCTTGGTAAGGAAAAATACGTCCAAAAAACATGAGGGCACACCAAAAATCACTTACAAGTTTAATTTAGGACACCAAGAGCACAACTGAGGTAATAAAAGGCAAATGGTACATGCCTCTGGGGGACCACCAGGGGGGGCCTAGACTGTGGTCATCTAAGGATGAGGTTCTGCCCGTCAGGAGAACGCTTGACTCCAGTCCCAGCCCTGTTTCAAGCCCAAGTACTTAGTGAAAATCTTTGGTATTTAAATGTTAGCAATTAATCCACATTCTAAAGGCCATCTCACAGGTACAGTGGCCTTATGGGACCTGCTGGCCATCAGAGTCTGCACCCTCTCTGTTAGAGCCTGTTTGTCCTTGGAGCAAAGTCTACAGCCGATGTTTGACTATCGAGGGAGACTCTCGCCTGACTGCCACATCTGTGTTCTGAACATTAGCAGTACCATAGACAAACTTTCAAGGTCCAATTGATTACCCTCCAGCTTAGCAAAGCAGCAGCTCCCTAATTATGTCAGAAGGCAGGATTATCTCTGATCATTCGAGCTAGGATTCTGGATAAAACATCAAAAGCAATATTTAAATACCACGTGGTCGTGAATCAAGGATTCATTGCATTTTTCTCTTGCTAAAAAAAAACAAAAAAACAACGGATTATGGTGGGCCATTTTGCTCCATTAGTAAGGATTTTCCAGGCTCTTTTAACTCCTAGGTATTACAACACCATCCTTGATTACACAGTGTCACCATGGGAAAGAAGGATGGTTTCCTTGGTGTCATGGTGGTTCCTGTTCGTAAAGTCCCTGCAAAAATCCAGGCAAGTTCTTAGCTCACACAACCCAGAATTAGGAACTGGCATAGCCAATGCACTGCTGGAACTGCTCAGCTCATGGGAGCTAATTGTGTGCACCTCTCTTCCCCAATTCTGTATGCAGTGACCACATTGGTCACTCAAAATTGACCATGATGGGAATATTTGCACCATGGAAATTAGAAAATGTTACAAATCAAGGCATTTCTTTATTGGAGAGCTGGTTGTTAAACACTTACCAGGATTCCCTTGGGTATTCCTCATCCTGGATGGCCTCCCTGTATTTCTTCCTTGTAACCTGAGGCCACCTTGTGTTCCATTTAGACATCATATTACTATCTTGCTTACTACTCTAGAACTATGAAGCAGAAGAAAGCTGCATATTACGTTGTTTTCTAGTTTCTATCTACTCAATAATTCTTGCCTTTTAAAAATAAAGTTGTGGGGCTTGGTTAAGCATCCGACTTCAGCTCAGGTCATGATCTCGCGGTCGGTGAGTTCGAGCCCCACGTAGGGCTCTGTGCTGACAGACTCAGTCCTGAGACATCACAGTCATTCTGATAATCACTAGTCGCAGCACAGAAGAGGAAGTTCATGGATCACCATCATTCATACTCCTTCCCACTGTGCATCATCATTTGTTCCTTTGTTTCTTGTTTGTTTATTTATAAATATTTATTTTTAAGAGAGAGAGAGAGAGAGCAAGCGCACATAAGGGGATGGGCAGAGAGAGGGGGAAACATAGGATCCAAAGCTGGCTCTGCACTGAGAGTGAGAGAGTTCAACACGGGCTTAAACTTACCAACCATGAGATCATGACCTGAGCCAAAGTTGGATGCTTTACCGACTGAGCTACCCAGGCACCCCTATCTTCTTTTGTTTAAAATGTAAGGGCACACATTTTGTAAGGGCAAAATCAACTAAACTGATGTGTCTAGGTCAGTGGTTTCTCTATTAACCTTACTGCCATTCCCTTAACATTGAGCCAACTGTGTTCTCCTTTTTATTATTTCTACTAGATTCCTTACTTCTTTCCTATACTTTTAATTGGGCCTTTAAAATATGTATTGACATACCAGTGTTCCCTGTTATGCTTTGTCTTCCTAAAGGGTGGGAGCCTTGTCTTACTAAATTTTGTAGTGATCTTGGCACGAACAGGTAATAGGCACTCAATAAAGGTCACTTACATCAATGAATGAATCCTTAAGAATATGATTAATTGGGGCGCCTGGGTGGCGCAGTCGGTTAAGCGTACGACTTCAGCCAGGTCACGATCTCGGGGTCCGGGAGTTCGAGCCCCGCGTCAGGCTCTGGGCTGATGGCTCAGAGCCTGGAGCCTGTTTCCGATTCTGTGTCTCCCTCTCTCTCTGCCCCTCCCCCGTTCATGCTCTGTCTCTCTCTGTCCCAAAAATAAATAAACGTTGAAAAAAAAATTAAAAAAAAAAAGAATATGATTAATTGGCAAATAGAGGAGTCATTCCTTCTGATTCATTTGGAGAAATTTTTATTTGAACATTAGGCAGTTAGATTTTATTTTATTTGCATTTTTTTATTTATTTAGAGAGAGAGTGGGAGCAGGGGAGGGGCAGGAAGAGAGAGAGAGAGAGAGAGAGGGAGAGAATGAATATCCCAAGCAGGCTCCACACGGTCAGCACAGAGCCTGAAGTGGGACTCAGTCCCACGAACCATGAGATTATGACCTGAGCTGAAATCAAGGGTTGGAGGCTCAACCAGCTGAGCTACCCAGGTGCCCCTAGGCTGTTAAATTTTAAAGAAAAGATGCATATTACATTATATCCCAAGAGAGCGTATGTGGCTTTCTGCTTAACACAATCTGTTCCTTGACTCCAACACCAACTTTTGCTGGGTTTATTTCTTTTCTTCTGGAACTTTTCAAAGTGAGAACCTTTAGCAGAAAAAACAATTTAACAAGATAGACATTTAGTTCAATAGAAGAATTTTTCCTGGTGTGAAAAAATAAATTACAAAAAGGACTTTGCCTCTGAAAGATAATTAATAAAAACCTTCCGGTGTGATGACAAATCTGACATCTTGTCTAATGTCTGGCAGAGAAGAAAGTGTTGAGAGTCGCACAGTTAGAATAAAATGTTCCACTTCACAGTGAGGCCAGGCAGGATCTGATAATTATTTCTAAGCAAGAAAAGGTCGTAGTCTAGTTGTTGAATTGACACAACATCAGGCCTGGATGTGTGACTGTTGACCATCAGTGGGATCTTCCTTTATGTTTTCCTGATTTCATAGGTAAATATTGTCAGGAATGTGAGCGGTTATGGGATGACTTCCTCTTGGACATTTTGGGAGGTTTTCTTATGTATTTTTGTTTTTATATTTCGGCTTTGATGATGTATAATTGGCAAACAAAATTTTAATATATTTAAAGTGTACATCATGGTGACCTGGCACACATATACCTTGTGAGAGGATTCCCTGCATCGAGTTATTTAGTTAATTACGACCTCCATCACCTCACTCATATATCTGTCCCTTCTTTTATTAAGGCTTTTTCTTTTTTGGGGGGGGGGGAGAACATCTGATTTCCATTCTCCCAGCAAACATCAACCATAAAACAGACTGCCAGTCATAGTCTTTATGCTCTCCATCACATCTTTAGAATGTATTCATCTTACTCCTGAAGATTTGTATCCTCTTACAAACCTATCCGTGTCTCCCCTAACTCCCAGCCCCTGGAAGCCACCTTCCTACTCTCTGTTTCTATGGGTTTGATTTTTTTTTTCCCACATATGTGATATTATGTAGTATTTGTCTTTCTCTGTCTGGCTTATTCCTTTTAGCATCATGCCCTCATGGTTCATCCATGTTGTTGCCACAAGTGTCAGTATTTCCTTCTCTCTCGTGGCCAAATAATATTCTATTTCTATATAAAAAAAAATATATATATATATGTATGTGTATATATATATGTATGTATATATGTGAATATTCCATAATATGTAATATATGATATGATACATGGAACATATTATATATGCATTCTTTATGCATTCTTCCACTTATGGACACTTATATTGTTTCTATACCTCTTAGACATTTTGGACTCAAATTGTATTTCTAGAACTTTCCCCTTCCCTTATAGAAGTTATCATGGGTTATAGTAGGCTTACTAATGGTTCCCTGAACATGTCCAAATCCTTATTTCCATAACACATGACTATTACCTGGATAACCCAGGTGGACCTGACATAATCACAATGATCCTTATAAAAAGGAAGCAGGAGGCGTCAATTAGAAACAGAAGACCATATGATGGTGGAAGGAGATAGTCAGAGATAGACAAGAATGCTATCCTGCTGGCTTTGAAGATGGAGGAGGGATATCATGAGTGAAAGGATGTAGTTGGCCAATGAAAGCTGGAAAGCAAAAGAAAACCGGTTGTCCCTTGAAGCTTGCTGAAGGAACACAGCCCTATTGACCCATTTTAGACTTCTGGTACCCAGATCTGTAATATAATAAAATAGTTTTCAAACCACCAAGGTTGAGGTTATTTGATATAGCACCAATATAAAACTAATACATGAGGCATGTCTTATTTTGAGTTCCCCTGAGTCAGAGCTGGGGACAAAGAACTAGGTAGAATTTTTTTTTTTTTTTTTTTACTTTGAGAGGTGACCCAGGAAGCAGGAGTGAGGGGCAAGAGATGAGGTAGGGGAGGAGGAAGAGAGCCAATGTAATGAAGTATCATTGAAGTCACTGCTGTGGGCAGCCAGGGTTCAAACCACCAGGACCTCTGAATGACACATGGGATGTCCTTCAGAGGCATCCATCCAGAGGAGGGCAATTAGGGCATTTAACCAGCTGCCATTTCGCAGCATTGTGGGCACCTTGAGGGCTGTCCCTGGAGCATCAGCTCCTCAACATTTCTCAGCTCTGCTTGACCTCACATTAACCAGGTTCCTGCAGTATGGGAGCAAGTCCCACCCTGGAATATGAAAAGGCTGGGGCACTCTGCAGGGTAAGCCTGAGCTCTTAGGAGACTGTCCACTGTAGCAGTAGCTGAGATGGCACGCTGGCTGAGGTGTTGGACTCAGGTGTTGTCTTCAATTAGACTGAATCCTCACCCCAAGATCTATTCGTCTAGTAAGTTTCCTACCTGGTGTCTCCATGGGTTTAGGGTTTTAGATACAGACTGGACAAGTCTTTCAGCGCCTGGCAAACAACTGGTACTTAATATTTGCTCAGTCAAACTTCCTGGGGCTGCTAAGTCTCACCCACGAGTATCTCATATAGGGACTTCCTTCTTTATTTGTCTTAAGGGAGGTAGGTCTTATCTGGCATTTGAAACCCTAATTTAAATTGCTAAATTTACTAATTTTAGTTACTACTAGGTAAAATTACTAATTTAAATTACTTAAATTTAAATTACTAAAATTTCATAGAAGATGTAAATAGCACCAACTCTAGGGCAGGTACAGCCTCTAGTTTCTATGAAGGGCCAGCAAACCAAGCCTTCCTAATTGCATTCACTGAAATTCTTACAAAACAATTTCTCCTTTAAAATTTACCAGTCGAGTCTAGTTGATTAATCCTGGAATCTTAGTAGTAAAGAGTTAATTCCATTTACACAAAAACTATAATTTCATTGAGTGAATTATTTTTGGTTCTGTTTTAGCCAGACTACAGGAGGACATGCCCGGTCAACTCAATCCTACTGTAAGACAAAAACACTTTCAAATAATCTTGAAAACATCCCAAAGCTTGTTATCCCTGCCAAATTGCTTCTTGTTTCTTCAACTGGCATGTGTTGGTGTTTGTATTTACCAAAATTTGCATGGAACATTCTTTAGTATACATTGCTACTTGAAAAATGGCAATCATGTTTCCAATATGGCCTTATCTGTGTCATCATCCCAGTTCCTAGTCTCATTACATGAGGGTGTTGTTCCTTTGTCTATATTTATATAATACTTTTTACATAATCCTCTATCCTAATAAAAATAATAATAACAGTTAGTAGCATGTAGCACCTATTATGAACCTATCCTATCCTGTCCTAACTGTTTTGATTTACATTAATTCATTGATCCTCACAAAGCAATGATGGTAGATATTGTAACTGGATGAACTGTACAAATGAGAAAACTAAGGCACAGAGAAGTTAAGTAACTTGCCTAGGATTGCACAGCAACTAAGTGGTAAAACTGGGGTTTGAACCCAGGTAATCTAGCTCAAAATTCTTTTTTTTTGAACCTACTTCCTAATTCACAACATATAGAAAATACTATATTGTATTATTTGTCCATGTGTCTGCCTTTCCTTCTAGGTAATAAGTTTGTCAAGTGCTTTGTTCATTTCTCCATCTCCAGTACCTATCCCAGGGTCTGGCAGATAATAGAAATTTTAAACTTTGAATAAGGGAATTAATGAAAAAAAAAAAAAAAAAGATCCCAACTACTGTGTCATAACAGCAGATCTCAGTGCCCCACCACTTGAAAGGACAATTGCCAAGAGAAAAGAAAAGAGGCTGTGCCTGTCTGCGCTCAGGAATGGAGCACTGAGACAGCAGTTTCCACCTCATGACCTTCTGACAGTCTTGCCCAAGGTTCCAAGGTCATGAGCCTTTTTTCACCTTCCTTCCTTTCTTCTCTTTCCCACTTTCCCTCCACTCCTCCTCCTTCCCTCCTTCCTCTCTGCTTCCCTCTCTGTTGGTTTGCCCAGATTATATTTACATCTTGAAAAACCAAGTAAAGGGAACCAATGTTTTCTGAGCCTCTACTATGGGGCCAACACTATGGTAGACTGTATGAGTTTCCTCTGGCTGCTGCAACAAATTACCACATGCTTAGCATTAACTAAAATTAACTAAATTAAAAAAAATTAAATTAACCAAAACAGCACACATGGATTGTCATATAGTTTTGAAAGTTACCAGTCCAAAATGGGTCTCACTGGGCTAAAATCAAGTTGTCAGCAGGGCTGAGTTTCTTCTGGAGGTTAAGGGGGAAATCTGTGTTTCTGCCTTTTCCAGCTTCTAGAGGCCTCTTGCCCTCCTTAGCTGGTGGTCTCTTCCTCCACCTCCGCAGCGGACACTGGCAGACTCAGTCTTTGTCACAGCACATCACTGAGACCTGGCTTTCCCTGCCACATCTCTTTCTCGAACTCTTCAGCTGAGTCTTCCATTTTCAAGGAGTCTTGTGATTACATGTAGATAATCCAGGATAATCACTCTACCTCCTACTGGAAAGTCAGCTGACCTTAATTCCCCATTGCCATTTAATCTAACAGAATCTCGGATTCTGGGGGTTCAGCTGAGGACATCTTTGGCACCAAACTGGTAGTATTCTGTCTCTTTATCTTCCTGAGACTCACAGAATCATTTCTAAGAGTCTGTTACATTATGGCCAAGATGGCGGCAGGTGTTCTGTGTTGTGTGGCCATGAAACACCAGGAAGATTGTAAGGAGGTCAGATTTAGAGCTAGTGTGGGTGACATGACCTTACATGTCAGTGAGGATATTGACATGTGCCCACACGTGTGCGTGCACGTGTGTGTGTGGGCATGGGTGTGCCCACGCTTGTCTTTGAAATACCTCTTTTCTCCATGCTTTCCCTGTAGGTAGAGTGCCTTTATAAACCCTCTGGGGACTCTGGCAGGATAAAGAGTCAATCAAAATTCATTGCTGTAACATTTTTATATCCTGCAAGTCAGAGCCAGTAGCCTTTCTTCCCCGTCAATCTCAGCCCCTCCAAACTGAGTCCAATAGACAGACTTTGACAAGAGTAAACCAGAGGTGTTTTGTAGCAAGGATAAAGTAACTGTCCATCCACGCTAATAGCAAAAAGCAGTGAGTCAGTGAGAGGAAAACAACCAGGGGCCAGGAGACACTAGTGAGTTCGCTTGGAAAATACCATTTTGGAGCTGGCTTAAGAGAGGATGAGATCTGAGATTGTTCACTGCCTGCTGAGATAATTATTTGTGGCAGGAAGCTTCTCTTTTTTTTTTATTTATGGCTGCTTCGAATACAGTTGTGTTAAGCTTTCTTCAGTCCTGATATTTCTCTCTGGTCTCTGGTGATGTATCTGTGATGCCATGGTGTAGAAGCCCCTCTGTCCTTGTCCCTTCCGTGTTTAGCATAGAGTGGGGCAGGTGAGCTGCTGACTCACGCAGACACCCCCAGATCTCAGGGTCTCCACAATGCATGTGGGGTTTCCTTGTTGGGTACCTCTCTCCTAAGTCCTTGTCTTCTAAGCAGGGACTGATTTCTGGGCTCTTTCTATTGGATGACTCCACCATCTTGGAAGTCCTTCCTTTCTGTTTTCATAGATGGGGAAGAGAGGGCATTTCAGGGGCCAGGCCCAGAAGTGGGGAAAATCCTTTTACTCCCTTTATGTTGACCAGAGTTTAGTCACATGGCTGAAATCACTACAACAGAGCCAGGAGCACACAGTTATGGATACCATTATGACAAGTAGCTAAAGCCTTGTAACAAGGAGCGTTCTTCGCTTAAAAAGCCTCTTTCCAAAGTCTAAAGTAGGGGTTGCAAATTCAAATGTCAGGGACAGGGCAGGGGCAGCGGGGCAGATATGTGTGTAACGGAGTCAAGCAAGCAGAAGAAGTAATATGGGGGATGGTGCAGACAAGGACAGCCAAGAGAGGTGCGCTGTTTATAATATGATAATTTAACTTTTATGACAGACTGCTATGGCTAAACTAACCAAATCTGCTGGCCACATCCATCCCATATGCTGCCAGTTGGCAACCTGCAGTCTGGGACAGAAAAAAAAAAATTTTTTTTTTTTTTTTCTGGAAGCAAATTCCAAAGTTGGCTATGTTCTTGAATCACTACCTGTCAGGATAAACATAAGCCCTTTCTTTTTTCAAAAAGAAAGCTCTAAACAGCAGCAAAGAAATGGACGCTAAAAAAAGGAAGCAGGTATGAAGAGTGTGATGTAAGGCTTTGCTATTGGTGTGTTCGTCTAGGGCAGGGGCTCTTACACAGAGGACAGAGCTCTGGGCTACCGTTTTAAAGAATGCTTGGTGTTCTGCAAAAGCAGCACAACTCAGCTCGCAACAGGCACGGATGTTTTTCATTGTGCACCTGACCCCAAGATGCAACTCCCCTCCCATCTCTACCTGACTCAAGCCCCTGCTGTTTCCCTTGAAATATTTCTGAGCACAGTCTGTACACTGAACAGTTTTACAGTAACAACTAAAGGAATATTTTGATGACATCTGTGAATGTCTACCCTGGGCAATAGAATACCAGTGAAACATGTATATTGGTTTAAACGTAATATATGGAAACAGTGATAATGATAGCAAACATTTCTTGAGCAACTACTGTGTGCCTGGAACTACATAAGGCTCCTTACAACAAGTAACTCACTTCCTCCTGATAATAACCTTAAGATACTATTATTGTTCCCATTTCCGTCTGAGGAAACTGAGACCCGGAAGGTTGCTTGCCCAAGGTTACAGCTGGTAAATGGCAGCAGATAAACTGGGAATTCATACAGAACCAGTGTGGCTGTGTCCTGTGCCTGTAGTTTGTCTGAACATGAATCTGCTTTCATAAGCAGACTGATTGTAATTTTCAAATGATAGAAATCCTTTGGTGATCACAAAAGTCGATCACTGCTGAGCTTTCAAAGGTGTATTGGTTGCCTGTTGTTCATGAAGTGCAAGGTAATGCATAAATGAACAAAAGAACCATATAGGAAGACCATAATTCCCAAGGCATTAAAGATAAGTTCAGAATGTTGTTCATAGCATATATTCTGGAAACGTTAAAGAGGATTTGGGGGAAAGTGTATCTAGGTCGTATATATTTTTTTATTTTTTTTAATGTTTATTTATTTTTGAGAGAGAGAGAGAGAGGGTGGGGGTGGGCAGCAGAGAGAGGGAGACACAGAATCTGAAGCAGGCTCCAGGCTCTGAGCTGTCAGCACAGAGCCCGACGTGGGGCTCGAACTCACAAGCAGTGAGATCGTGACCTGAGCCAAAGTCAGACACTCAACTGACTGAGCCATCCAGGCACCCCTCTAGGTCATATATTTATAAGAGTGACATCTGATAATGTTGAAGAATAGGCTTGCTTGGTTCTGGACTAATGTCCAAATACTTTTAAACCAAAGAGGGATGCTTCTTCACATTCTTCCACCAAACTCAGTATGATTGAGATTGAAGGGTGGGTGTCTGTGACAAAGTCATGCACAGATATGCTTAAATTCTGCTAAAAAGTCAAGGGGCAATGGCAATAAGTTGAAACTACCGCTACTGCCCAGGTGGAAGTCAGTGTTGGGGAAGAGCCCCCAAATCAGTCTGGATTGTTTTTTAAATGAAGTTTTGTCATTGCAGAGATGTGTTACATGAAACCCAGACAGACACAAAGGAATTCATGTGAAAGCACAGAGCGTGTGGCTTAAAAGGACAAGTCTATATTCCCCTCCACTTATCTGGCTAATTCTGACCCATCTTTGAGATCAAAGCAGAGAGATGTCTCTTCTGTGGATTTGCTTTCTCTAATCCCCCTGGATGAAATCAGACTCCCTGTCCCTGGCTTTGACATGCTCCCAGAGAGACCTGTAATTTCCCTTCAATTTAAATTCTAGTTAATTAATTAAATTATGATTTGCTAATGCCTGGCACCTTTTCTGCTCCACATTAACAGCTCACATTTGCTGACCACTCTCCTGTGCAACACTATTCTAGTTGCTTTAGATGCACCATCCATTGAGTCCGTATAGCTCCTCTCAGTTCACATGTCATTTCTCCATATTTCTGTTACTGTCAGTCAGTAAAGGAAAGAGCCAAGATTTGAACCAAGGAAAAGACTCGGGAGTGTTTGCTTTTAATTACTGCATTATCATGCTTCTATACAGGCTCCAGAAGAGCACCTAACAGAGTGCTTGCTGAATCCCCAGGAGAATAATAAATTTGGGGGACTAAGTGAATGAACTAAATGCAGGGAGGAGGGGCTCTCTCTTACTTCCTAAGTCACACCTTGCCCAGGAGACTGCTGCCTGTTTTTCCATTAAAAGCATTTAACCTGAATTTTAGTGGGTGGAGGCACCTAAGAATTTTTAAAACCAAGCTGAACCTCTGGGAGTCTTTTGACTCCTCCCACCCACCCTGAGGGTTAGCCGTTGGGAAAGGTTTATTTTTCCTTCCTGACTCCAGAAGAATCCTGAATAGAGCCCACCGAGAAATCAGGAAGGAGAAGGAGCTACAGAGAGACAAGAACAGGGGCTCAGCTCTTCCATCCTCTCAGTCAGTTCTGGATTCTTATCCTCAGGATCCAGAGAGAAATGGTATCATCTCCTTAGTTCCTACGAGGTGACTGGTTTACCGGTCTGGGCTTGAGGGCAGAATTAGCTGATTAGAAGGTTAAGGTATAATTGTAGGCGCAGGATGCCTGGAGGCCACCTTTGACCATTTGCTACTTAACTGAATTAGCTGTTGGCCAGTTAAAGATTTTCTGCTTGCAAAATCGCCAGCAAATTATTCTGAGTCCTGAATCTGCATTCTGTGTGTGTGCCCCTTGGGGTGTTAGCATTATGACTGCCTCGGAAGCAATCTAACCAGAGCCTGCTCTGCAGGCAAGGGGAAGTTTCACAAGCAGAATTGCTCAGGTACAGAGCTATAATAATACCCTAACCCCTTTGATTTTAGAGAGATGATGTCGGTCAGGGTGATGATTCCCCCATTTCAATTTCTCTGATGTTCCTCAGTCTGACCACACCGTGAACCTCCAAAGATTGATTCTTTGTCTTATTCCTTGGGGTTCAGTGCATTTCAGTGGGCTGTTATTTACAGAGAAGCCCGGGTTCCACAGCTTCCAACCTTGTGTACAACCCTTTGAGTTTGCTGGTGGGGGCGATAATGAGTTTTCTTCAGCAGCTGTGTACAGTGGTTAAGAGTTTGTATCCTAATATCAAAGTTTGGTTTCCCAAGAAGCAGACACTAAGTCAAGGATTGGAGTGCAGGTAGCTTTCTTTGGAGAGTGGTGTTGGAGAAACACCAACAGGAGTTGAGGAAATGAGCCAGGGAAGAAAAGGCAGTGAATGGAAGAGGAGTTATCAAGCTAGATGCCACTGTGGACAACTGGAGTTGAATTCCAAGTGGAAATGGGGAGACAGAACACTTGCCTCCCAGGTATGGCTCCAGAGGGGGAGAGAGCTGAGGTATTTGTGCACCAGTTCCCACCTGGTAATGGTGGAGGGCTGCTACTGAGAATCTCCGAACGCTCTCTGCTGGCACCATGCTGTTAAAGCAGCCTTCCATGGGATTCAGAGAAGTAGCTCAGCCAAATGTAAAGTCCTGCCCTAGGGTGTGGAAAGCCTGTGGGGTCTGGGAGGAGCTCTGACCGTGATCCATCTCAGAGGACACCTAAGCCTGGATTTGGATCCTGGCTCTACCTGTCCCAACTCTACAATCTTGGATCTTGGGCCAACGTGTGAGAACATCAGGCCCTTTGTAAAATGTAAGAATTTAATTTCCTATAAGAAATTAAATATGGGGTACCTGGATGGCTCGGTTAGTTGAGCGACCAACTCTTGATTTCAACTTGGTTCATGAGTTCGAGCCCCGTATCGGGCTCTGAGTGGACAGCGCAGAGCCTGCTTGGGATTCTCTCTTCTTCTCTCTGTGTCCCTCCCCTGCTCTCTCTCTCTCTCTTTCAAAGTAAATAAACATTTAAAATACTAAATACATCATAGGGCCGCTGTGGGGATTAAAGGAGATGATGCATAGCAAACGTAGACATGCTTGCCATGTACTAAAGGCTGAAAAACGTTAGCAATTGTATGTTAAGTTTTATGGAGCATCTTCTCTGTGCCAGTATATATGGTAGGTCCTTGGTATCAAAGTTGGGGAAAAAAGAGGTAATTCCTATCTTCACAGGGCTTGTAGTCTTTGCCTACTAAACCTGCGACTCTTCCTTGCCTTACTGAATTACCCCTTGCCCAGGAGTGTGTCACCTACTATTATATTCCAAAACATATAGCCTAAATTTTTGACTCTGGGATGAAGAACCCCAAGGATTTGCAAAGACAAAGCTGAGCTTTTGGAAGCAATTGTGAATTTTAGGTTTTCTAGTAGCCAAACTTACACAAGTACAAAGAAAGTGGTAAAATTGACTTTAACAACATATCTGTTTAGTCTGTAAAATATTATTATTTGAACAGTAATCTATATACAAATTATTAATTATTTTACATTATTTTTTTAATTTTTTTGTAGTCAGTCTTCAAAATCCTACATGTATTTTACACTGACATTTTCAGCCCAGCTACATTTCACATGCTTAGTAGCTGTGAGTGTCTTAAGGCCACCACATTGGATTGCAAAGATCTAGTGGGCCCTGAATTCCTTTGGGAAGTAATTTCCAATGGAATAGTTGTGCTTTCCTCCTCATTATAGATGGCACTGCTCCTTTGCATCTGTGACAGTGAAGTTGGTTTTAGCTCAGGCATCATATGAAATTGACTGTTTTTGTAACGAAATTTCACACATAGAAACCATGGTGAGAGTCTTAGCAGGTGTAAAAATCTGACAAAGTTATTTCTTTAACGGCAACTTAATGGAAACTGCAGCAGCTGTTCCCATTTGCGTGTTTTCCAAATCTCATCGCCAAAACGAATTGTTGGCAGCCACGGGAGAAATATCAACTTACCTCTTCATTTGGGAAATAAAATTAAAACCTCAGCTCATTTCTAAAAGTCACAGATTTGGTAAAAGTTAGCAGGGCAAACACATAAGCCGCAGTTAAAATATTGATGGCTTCGGTTTTTTTCTCAGGTGCTGCTGCTAACATCTGCAGAAGATTTGGACTGCACGCCTGGATTTCAGCAGAAATTGTTCCATATCGATCAGCCGGCTCAGTTCATTGAGGACCAGGCGATTCTAAACCGTAAGCAATGTCACTTGATGATTCTTTTGGCCCATTTTCGTGTTCGAACTCACCAATGTCTGAGAATGTGTCTCAGGATGTGGTATTCCCTAAGCTAAGTGTTTTCTGATTGTTTTCTGTCTCTGCTTGACCCAGGGTGGAAGCTCTTGACCTAGGGCCTTGTTAGCTGAGAGGTGAACAGAGTAGTTGTGTATCGCTTTGTAGTATTTTGTCATCGGTGAGCATTTCCCCACTACTCCCAGAAAAGGGGACCACCAGTCTCTAACGTAAGGAAATGAAATCCATTTCACTTGGGCAGATCCCTGAGCACAAAACCATTGTCTTCCCATGGATTGATGTTTGATCGGGATTTCTTGTGCGTAGTGTTAGGTCAAAATGATGGTGAGAGCAGGTTGGCTTCTGGGAATGTTTAGTCCTAGGAATTCAAAACTCCTATTCTGAAGGCTAATTAAGGCTCTTGAGAAAGATTCACAGAGGTAGGGAGGCAAACCATAAGAGACTTAAATACAGAGACCAAATTGAGGGAGGATGGGGGCTTGGGGGAGAGGGGATAATGGGTGATGGGCGTTGAGGAGGGCACTTGTTGGGATGAGCACTGGGTGTTGTATGTAAGTGATGAACCATGGGAATCTGCCCCAAAACTCAAGTGCACACTCCACACACTGTATATTAGCCAATTTGACAATAAATCATGTTTAAAAAATTAATAAAATAAAATCATTTAAAAAAAAAAGAAAGATTCAGAAACTCTACTGGCTATTTTGTGGAGTAAACTCAAATCCCCCCAAATTCCAATGAAAATATTCTCCTGTCAGATCTGTGGTTATCATCTCTTCCTATTTTTAATGCCAACATCACATTGTTTTATCTTCAGGAGAGTAGGGCGTACATTGCTAAATGTGTGGTGAGCATAGTTTTAGCACAATAGAATTTAAAATTGATGGTAGGCAAATAACCATTTAATTGTAGACTCTTGAGCACCATTTTTTAACATCCGGGAATGAAGGATATGAAAACAGTGATTTAATTTGGTCAGATGCTCCAAGGTCCCTTTAGGGAAGATTATTGTGCATTTGCCCGTACGGTCTCAGGTTCGCCTTCCACACTGACCATACTCCTTCATTCCTGTGCTCTGTGGCTGGTATGTTTAAAGGAAAACAAAACAAAACAAAACAAAACAAAACAAAACAAAACAAAACAAAACCAGCCTGCGTGATTGGATTATTCTGTGAGGCTGGAACACATTTTAAGAGTTGAAAGGAACACGGTAATGAAGATGCAATGCTGAGCAGCAAGGCAGCTACCCAAGGTGAAGTCCGTGAGCATCTTGATGCAATTACACCAATGAAATCATGTCAGTAATTAGAGTCTGCAATGACAAGGTGTGGGATCGGCACAGGAAGTGAATTCCAATATGTGATTTCATGTTAATTTGATCCCTGAGTGTGACTTTTGAGTCAGACCATCAGGAACCCTCATTTGTCTTTTGAGTCTTCTATTTATCAGAATCAATGTGTTTCAAAGGGAACTTCGTTTAAGAGAACCATTTCTCTGGCTCTTCTCTTATCTGTCTCATCTTCTCCCTTCTCTTTCTCTCTCTCTTTCTCTCTCTCTGCCTTTTCTTTCTTTTCTTTTTTCTTTTTTGCAAGGGGTTATCCCAAATGGCACGTATATTAACATGGGTGGGAATGTGAAACCACCCTGAGTATGGAAATTAATAGAGTTGGTATGCAAAGCAGGCCCATAAATGTGATTGCATCTGTAATCCTCGCGACACCAAACAGCTTTTAATTCACCGCTGAGAAGCTGGAAACAATCATACTTTGGGGGATCTTTTTAATTTAAACCAGACCATACTGTACATTCCAATATCACAGTTTTGTGTGTATCTGTGTTTTTTTTTAATCCCCTAAGTAATTATGTGGGTTATAGTTGTTGGTTCTGTGTAAGCTAGTAAATGCTAAATGGAACCAGCTTGATTATCAATGATAGCACATTTAGGAAAAGTCAGTAATATGGGAATTGAGGATATTTAAAATTTTATATATGAATTTGTGTGTAAATTGTTGGATCAGCAAAATCTGACTAGCTCCCCTCTCGGTGAAACTGTAGGTTCATATGTCTTCGTAGGGTTAAAAAAAAATACGAAGAGTAGATCTGGTTTGGTACTTCTGAGTTCACCTCAAAGCAATATACATAGACTGTTATGAGTTAGGCCCTGAGAATAAGGTTAATTGTACCTAAACGAAGAAGAAAGTTTCCATAGACTTGAGAATGCCTACTGAATATTGTTTGGGAAAAATCTGGATTTCTAGAAGAAGTAGCAAAGTATTGCTCTGTTCTAGAGGAAAGGAAAAGTCCGGAGTATTGAAGAAGTTTCCCCCTGGCCAATGAACATTCCCCCTACTCTCTCCCTCCCTCTCCCTCTCCCCTCTCTCATTCTGTTTCTTTCATGGGTTTCCCTATGGTTTCTATCTCTTGAAAATGTGATTAACCAAGAAACTGGTGAGTGGTGGGTACTCTCAGAACGAAGGCCATATTGACACAAGGCTAACATCTGGGTGAAAATGGAAAAGAATCAAACAGAACCAGAAAGCTAAAAAATACTTGAAGTTGTATACTAAGATCCAGGAAATGGTTAGGATCATTTTAGTGACACACAGACACAGACACACACACACACACACACACACACACACACACACAGGCACACACAAAATTGATGTTTTAGGTAATAACATTTTAGGTTAAAAGACACCAGGCTAGTAACATCTCTTGAACTCCACTTATGGCATTTGTATTTTCCATTTTTCCTCTTTCTTTACAATACTTAAGAGCTTTGGTTTCCAATCATTATAAAGTTTGGTCTTGTAGAAGGTGTAAACACAGCATAATCAATCAGTTGATGTCTACACTTTTCACCATTCTGTAAAGTTGTCTGAAAGTCTTGTGTCCTTGCCTGACAGACGTATTACATCTGCTCATACCCCATACTTACGTTCAACCAATTCTGTGTTCAGCTTTTAGCAGGCTATAGAGAATGTTTATTCTGTCCACGGCTTCCTGCTCTCTTTGTTCAGACAGTAATATTTCCTTTTATCCTTTTTCATCTTTTTCTTCAATTCTCAATGACTTATCTTTTTCTCCTTTAACTGTTACTAATGGTCACCTCCATTCCTTTTATTTCCCTAATATTTTATTCACTGTTCACTCCAATACATCTTTCCTTCAGTTGTTCTAAAGCCTTTTATTTTCTTCACATCCAAATAACTCTTTATTCTACTCTCCTTTCCACTAACTAGACTTGCTTTCGTCTTTAAAAGGCCATTTTTCAACAAGCTTCTAGGATCAAAACATGGTGTCCCACTATTTCTTCTAATGTAACCAGGGGAGCTCTTTCATTGTATCTTTCACGGTGTGATGCAAAGCCCCCAACTCATGGTAACTTGGACAAAAGTTTCCTGCCTTCATCCCAGTCTTGAAAGATGAGCTGGGAATATGTGGCTATTTCCTTTTTTTTTTTTTTTTTTTTTATGAGAAGTACAAGAAGAAGGGAGAGGACAGTTTAGAAGGCAGAAACTCAGGAGATATCTATTCAAGGCCTTTGTATTCAGGGAGGAATCTTTAAGGGGTTTGTGGTAAGGGTTCCCTCAAGGACTCCAACACCCTGAATTCTCTTAATGGGTTTGTGTTGTTGCTTGCTTATCTGCAACATGAAAATCATGTGATTCTGGTACTCACCATCTTGAGTCCGTGATCTCTGAATAGGGATGCTGCTTATACACTCCCAGTCGACACCCAGGCTTCAGAAGAGTAAGTGGCCTGGAAAACTGAGCAGCTACCAGCTGAGGTGGAAAAGGACCAAGTGATAAGCCCCTGACTATTTTGTGGTCTGCAAAATTACAGAACAGACTATTCTGCCCTGGCCGCATCAGCTCAGACACATCTTCCTAGCATTATGTAGAGATCTCTGATCATCAAGGTAGCTAGGGGAACCATACTCATGACCCTCCAGCTTCAATTATGGGTTGTCTCCAACTTCCAGTGTCCAGAAAGGACACCCCATTGGCCATCCAGGCGCTATCAGGCCAACACTTTCCTGCCTCTTCTTGTTCATTCTTCCTCGATCACTTATTGTGGACCACAGACACACAGAAAGACACAGACACACAGACACAGTTACACACAGATAAATTACTGCATCTGAGTTACAAGCCATACAATTACACTTTTAATCATCAACCTGCACTAGTTAGAATAGGCCTGGTATCAAACAACTCCAGTGAGCTAACACAATGAAAGTTTATTTCTCATTCAGGTCATGAGGATACAGGTTGGGCTACTTCTTGGGTAGCTCTACTCCAAGTGTCTGCCCTCCACACAGGAACTTGAGGACTCAGGCTGCTTCCAAGTTGGTCCTACCATTCTGAGCCTTCCAGTCATTCTTATGTCACTTGGCTGGGGACAAGAGAAAGTATGGAAGAAACACAGGTTTAGCCACTTTAGCTCAAAAGTGACCCGCAATTTCTGTTCATACTCTATTTGCCAGTCATGTTAAGGCTGGGCTGGCCATGAGCAAGTCATTTGAACCCTCTGAGTTTTTGATGATCTCATCTAAGAAGGATAGTAGCGGTTCTTACTTTTAGAATTGGTGATTATCGATGAAGAAATGTGTAGAATGCATTGAAAATGCAATGAATAAATTAAAGCTGCAATTATTATTACTGTCACTATTGCTATTGTTGCTGCTATGGTTGTTATTATTACTGTTATTCATGGACCTTAGATGGGTTCAATTTCCCTATAGTGACTATCTAGTCCAGGCTTTATAGAAGACAAATCATGGGTATTAAAAATCTGAAGAAGTGAGTGATTTTTTAAGATTTGAACTCTATGAACCAATAGAACTTTTTTTAAATCTTGGGTTGATTAAAACATATTTTTAAACATTTTTATAAACCTGGATATGAAAAAAGAGAAAAAAAAGAAAGCAGATAGATGAGATAGATGGAGAATACTACCATTTATTTTAGTAAGAATGTTCTTTTGAAAGGTCATTTGGAAAAACATAAAAATAAAATAAAAGATCATTTGGCATCAAAAAACAAACAAAACAGGAATAAGGACTAATTACAGCAGAGAAGGCAGTTCTTTAATAGGAATAAATCTTCCTTTGTAAGAGAATGTGCCAAAGGTCCTTATTTACCTCATTTTGTTGGGAGATCACATATCAAAAGCCTTAGGTTGATGTTCTTTTTTTACTATTGACTTTTATGATATTGTTCTGAAGTTTCAATATGTTCATTTTTCTACAAAGGCACGGATAAGTCTTAAGTGATTTCCTTATGACAGGCTGTATGCCCACACTGACAGCAAGAAAAGAGAGAGAGAGAGCGAGAGAGAGAGAGAGAGAGCGAGAGCATTTCTGGAAAATGTAAGAAAATATGCATACCTTAGGAACAGATGTTGGGATTTGCAAAAGCATCATGGGTGTTGACCAGTGTGTGTGGAGTGCCCCCTTGAACCTCATAACAGGCCTTATGGGACAAAATACTCTCATGTGCCCATTTTAGAGGTAAGGGTACTAAGGCTGGGGTAGGCAAAGCAATTTACCCAAGATCATATCACTCATATTTGTCAGTGTCAAGATTTGAACCCAGGATTTCAGTCCCATGGTTCTTATCCATAGTTCTCTGGTCTAGTCTCTTGTAGTTTTTGTTGATGTTAAGGGTGGCACATCAAAGAAATTTGCCCCTTAATTTCCCTATCTACATTCATCAGCCTGGTTGAGACAGAGAATTTCTACTGTGTTGTATTTTTTCTGTTCATAACCAAGTTTCATTTTTCCTCTGTATTACTAAAAAAAATACAAAAAAGTACCTCTTTTTCCTTGTTTATAATGGATCCAGTTAGTACCAGATTGTCCATGACCTGCACTCCTGGCTTTCCACCCTCCCTATGAGTTTCTTTTACCAGGACACTGGTTGGTCATGCCACCTTGACACTGACCTTGGTTAGTAGCCAGGTCATCCATGGAGTGCATGGTGTTGCATTAATCATATTTGTACTTAACATACATGAGTCATGGCTTTTGAGGGTGTTTTTAATTGACTATAAATCAAACAGGGAACTTGAAAAATGAAGGCAATTAATGAAAAAGCAACGTGAGAGATGTTTTGCATCCTAACGTAGGAAATACATCGCCAGTGAATTAAATGTCAAAACAAAGGCCCTTTTGACCCTGCTGAAAAGATTTCATTTGGATGGTAATAAATGGATGAACTTTCCAACCTGGCAGGTGGAGAAAATGCCTGCTTCCTGAGTTCAAGCTCACTTGGGCTTTTATGTGTCCATATTCTCTGTCTTTTATGTGTCTATATTCTTGTGAACTTCCCAAGCTCTTTTATTTTTGTTTTTAGTTTTTGTGATTAAAATAAAAACAATGATAATTTATTTTCCATTTTCTGATTGTATTTTGCACTACTGACTCATATTTTCCCTCAAGTTGGGAGATTAATTAAATGATTAATGAAATACTTGACCATCCCCTGTACAGCATTTTGGATAGATCTGAATATGGTTAGAGTTTCAAGTGGTATATTTATTTAAGCTTTTGGGATATGCCAACAAATATTACTCTGAGGCCACTCCACATTATGAAGGTGACTATACTTTGGGTCAGAATGTGGACTCCTATTTACATTAATGAGAGTTGTTCCTATATTTAAATAGAGTCATATAGGGATGTAGTATTTGTATGGGTTTGCTTTTCCCCCCATCAACATATTTGTGACAATCTCATAATCATTCAGTTAATATTATTAAAGTCTTCATAAATATATTAACTACCTCATTTTATAAATGTAAGGTGATATAGTAAATACAGAATAAAAGGGACACAAACCTTGTGTTCTTGGAGAGGGCTATAATGAAGTGCTTAGAGATCCTTCCGTTGAACTCGGGTGCTACCTTGTGCTTTGAAGAGTAGGAAACATATGAAGTAATGGAGTGAGGGGCCCAATCAGGTGAGGAATCTAATGCAGATGGGCTCCTGTAGTTTTCTTATCAGCAGAATGGAAGAAATAAACAGGCTGGAGGAATCACACTGTCAGCCCTGGGCTAAATTTGCCCCACAGATAGGTCCTGTCTGGCTGCTCAGTGTGGAAGTGTTTAGCGAAAAATATTTAATGAAAAGAATTTGTTGTCAACATTGAGAATTTCACTTTTTAAAAATTCATAACGGGGCGCCTGGGTGGCGCAGTCGGTTAAGCGTCCGACTTCAGTCAGGTCACGATCTCGTGGTCCGTGAGTTCGAGCCCCGCGTCAGGCTCTGGGCTGATGGCTCAGAGCCTGGAGCCTGTTTCCGATTCTGTGTCTCCCTCTCTCTCTGCCCCTCCCCCGTTCATGCTCTGTCTCTCTCTGTCCCAAAAATAAATAAACGTTGAAAAATTCATAACTTCTGGGAAGATTAGGCCTGGAGAATACAGATCCCAGAGGCAGGCTGCCTGGGTTCAAATCCAAGGTCGGCTCATTATCAGCTAAGTAATTTGGGCAAGTTAGAGGAACACAAAAAACTCATTGTGCCTCAGCTTCCTCATTTGTAAAATGAGTATTATAATGGTGGTAACCTCTATAGGTTGCTCTGAGGATTAAATATTAATCTATCTGAAGGGCTCGGAATAGTGGCTGGCCTATAGAAAGCACTAGAATATTAGCTGCCAGAAGTAGTGTAGTGATAATAGTAGCTGAGATCTTCCCTGTGCCCCTCCAGTCTCTGCTGTCCTCTTATCATCCAGTCGGCTTCCTCGTTCATTCTGCCTGCCCCTTATAGGCATCTAAATTCACTCCATGAAGGGGCACCTGGCTGGCTCAGTTGGTAGAGCATGAGACATTAGATCTCAGGGTTGTGAGTTCAGGCCCCACAGTGGGGGGCAGGCTATACTTAAGATAATATTTTTAAAAATCTTAAAAAAAAATTCACTCCATGAAATCACCATTGTCCCAGTACTGGTGTATGGATTGAATGATGTGCCACAAAGACCAACCACATGTGTTGTTTTTATCAAACCACTGCTGTTACTGACAGTAACTGTTCTTGGTGGTCAGAGAAGCAGAAGACAATGCTGAGTGATGGGAGGGTATGGGCTGGCTGGCATTGGCTAAGATTTTGAAATCTATTTTCAATGTTTTGAATCATCAATACACATAATGTATGAAAAGGAGTACCATGTGTTCAGACAGTGTGACTGGCTTTCTAGAAGTTCAGAATAGGAGATGAGAAAGAAGAGTGGGGAGACATGGGCTGTTATGGAGCCACCTGCAAAGTTCTCAGATGGAGGTGGTTGGGAGGTATATCTGAGGAGAGGTGGGAGCATGACCGAGGAGCACATATAAACAAAATAAGGGTGGGAACAGAGCCCCAGAGAAATCCAAGGGTCTAGACTAGGGAAGCCATATAGTTTTTTTTTTTAAGGTTATTTATTTATTTATTTATTTTGAGAGACAGAACAAGAGGGGAGGGTCAGAGAGAGAGAGAGAGAGAGAGAGAGAGAGAGAGAGAATCCCAAGCAGGTTCCAAGCTGTCAGCCCAGAGCCCAATGCGGGGCTCAAGCTCACAAACCATGAGAACAAAACCAAGAGTTGGATGCTTAACCGACTGAGCCACCCAGGTTCCCCTAGAAGTTTTCTAAAAGAAATGAATAATCAGTTGAGTCTATCCCAGCTCACTGACTTGTGTGACCCCTTTACTCTCTGCACCTCTGTTTCCCCATTTGCATGATAAGGGTATATCAGTCTCATTATAGCAGGGCTGTTTGGGCTGTGATCCAAAGTAACCCAACTCCACCTGGCATTAGCAAAAACATATAAAATTATCAGCTCACATGACTGAGATTTTTGAGGCTTGAACTTGCTTCAGGAACACCAGGATCTAGAGGCTCTGATGATGTCATCAGTATCACCCTTCTTCCCTCAGTTCTGCTTTCTCTCGTGTTGGTAGCCTTCACTCTCAGAGGTCACTTGCCTCCAAGATGGTGACCAGAAACCTCAGCATTTCCTTCTCTCATTTTAACAACTTGAAACATCTCTTTTCCAAGTGCTTCAGCAAACATCTCCTGGCTAAGTCTTCTGGTCCACTTGGGCTCACACACCTATACCTGAGCCAGTCACACTGTCAAGAGATTTTGGTATTTCTGCTGGCCAGGACTGGGGAAGTGGAGATGCTGTTCCCTGAAGGAAAGGGGCAATGCTGGGCTGGCAAAAAACAAGAGTCCACCGTGAGGGCGTTTTACTCTGCTGCTAAGGCCTTTTTGAGCACCAGCATTCCATGACGGCAGTCTGTGCCCAAGTTTAAGAATTTGTAGAAGCCAGCATACACACACACACATGGAAATGTTCTCAGGTGGCAGGGAATGAGGATCACTCTCACCCCGGGTTGCTCACTGGTGGTGCTGGTGAGCAGATTGCCTAATTAAGACTGTCAAATCCAATGTGATGCCATATGGCCTCACTCTTCAACCTGTTGAGTGTCTTTGCTCACATGGTTCTGGAGCTGATGTAAATCTCTTTTATTTCTGCTTTTCTTCAAGGGAGTAAGAACACAGGAACATATGGGTGTTGCAGGAGCATCTCCTAATTCAAGGTATTAGAACCACATGAATTGGGCTACTTAATGAGTAAGGCATCAAAACATAAACTGGGAAAGATGAAGCATGGCTTTCTGAGAAGGCAGAAGATCTTATTATCCTGTAATAGCCCAAATCTACACACATTCTGATCATTGTGGTGCCCTCTGTCCTTTTCATGTTAATTTTCACGAAATTTTTGTTGGCTTGAAAGTGAGAGGACAAGAGGTGGAAATACTTGCCAGTCAAAATATCCCCAAGCATTTTTTTTTTTTTTTTTTTTTTGTATTTGGCCAACTTCACATTTTCCTTCTGGAGACAGAAATAGGATATAAGAAAGGAAATGATATACGTGGATTCTCAACTATTCATTTAATTAATGATTTAAGAAACACAGAATGGTCACCTACCTTATGCCAGGCCCTGTACTAGATGTAAGGGATAAAACTGAACCAGAGTAAAAAAGATGTCTCCTGTGTTGTTCACTTTCATTCTTGTGGAAACAGAGGTACAGACAGGATAAGAATAAACTCCTAAGAACACAGGAAAACAATATGTGAAAATCTGATGAAGAATACTATGGAGGAAATAAGACACAGGCATATGGTGGAGATTCACGATGGAGATTTTTGGATGGCTGCTATAGAATGGGCTGCTGAGGAGTTTTCTCTGGGAACCTGAGCCTGTATTATGAGCAGGGAGACTGGGCCGGTGAACATTTAGGTAGAGGGACCACATGAGTCAAGAGCCCTAAGATGAGAATAGGTCTTTCAGTTTGAGATTCTCTGATCCAGGAAAGGGGCTACTATTTTATCCATTTAATCAAATCAGCTACTCTGTAAGATAGGATTATAAACCCCATTTTATAGATGAGGGAGTGAAGGTTGATTAAAGTATCCAGTATCTCAGAAAATGGTGAAAAACATGCTCTGATCTTCTGACTCTACGCGTTCTCTCCACATGAAAAGCTATGCTCAGTGTCCTCCCACAGAAGCACCCCTATCCCCCTTTTTTTGAGAATAGATCGGGGTGACCCTGAGAGCCTCATAGGGCTGACGTGAGGGTGCCTGCATTGGATTGCTTAGTTCCATCACTTACAGTGGTGACATTCTCAGCCAACCTCTCAGCTCCTCAGTTTCCTCATCTGTAAAACAGTAGTAATGTTTTGTGGGTTGATCAAGATAACACAGGTAGGTGTTAGGACAGAGCTAGACATGCAAGCTCTATATAAAGGTTGGCATACACATTTTTTTAATTTTTAAATTTTATTGTAGAGAGGTGGGGAGGGACAGAGGGAAAGAGAATCCAAGCAGACTCCATGCTCAACGTGGAGTCGACTTGGCTCCATCCCACGACCCTGGGATTATGACCTGAGCCAAAATCATGAGTCACATGCTCAACTGACTGAGCCAACCAGGTGCCCCTAAAGGTTGGTATATTTTATCATTTGAAGGAATAAGGCCAGGGAGGCGAATGTCTATAGAATGATGCTGTTGGAACACGCAGCACCAGCATCTACCAAAGGTGGTACAGATAGCAAAGCTTGGCTCCTTTGAAATAGAACGCGGTTTCTTCCTACTTCCTCCGGGTCTCCCTTTTAGATACTTTCATGTTCTCAGGGTATGTGCCATCACACCCACCCCTAACACACACACACACACACACACACACACACACACACACAGACACACACACACACACACACACACACACACACACACACACACACACA
>NW_024412421.1:32624841-32674450 GCF_014898765.1 Herpailurus yagouaroundi
CACACACACACACACACACACACACACACACACACACACACACACACTGCTGCCTCATGCTTGGTCTCTTTGGGCTAAATGTTAAAAGGATGCTCCCAAGAAGCATTTGAGAAGTGATTCCTCCCAGCCTTAAATCAGATGTGTTTTGCAACTCAGGGAGTAATAAATTGCATATGCTGTACATTACACAGCTCCACCAGGGGGTTATGGGGCAATGCTGTGTAATAAAACAGATATTTTTGCGGCAAAACATATGACTATTTACCCAAAGCAGGATAAATAAGGACCATCACATCAATTCAGGTTGGGTTTTGTGCCAAATGAGTTATGAAAACACTTTTGGTATGCTGAGCCTCCTGGATTTCAGAAATGCAAAACTACTCCTTAGGAGAAGATTCCCTTGAAACATTGCAGACCTCAATTCTGCTAAAACATTCGGCTGGCCTCTTCACATGCCAGCTGCTTCTGGGGGCAGTGGAGTGTGGTAGCAGCTCAGACTCCAGGTTCTAGCTGCCCCCCACAATCCCGTTCCTCCTTGTGAGCAACTTTGTAAATGATGTGTTGGCAGGCCACCCCTGAAAAGTGGCCAACCGCTGCACCAGACTATTTCATTCTAATTTGAAGCCAAAATAGTTGTCAGCCATCCAGGTTCCTCCTAACTGTGCATGTCAGCTGATTCTGGAGCCCTCCCAGAGGATCTATTTTTAGCTAAAAGTGGTTTTAATTTTCATATGTATACATGAAATCCACGGAGGTGGGGGGACTTTCCATATAAGGAACATTGATTCTGAATAACATGAAAGAAATAATTAGTGCTTGAAAAACAGTTCAAAATATGAGTCAAAACCTCTAAGGAATATGGTTAGCGCTGCATTTTTCAGTGGAAGGAAGTTTGCCAGATTAAAAACAGAAAGCGAGGGTGAGTAGGGATGAACCAGGCCAGAAGAAGGATCCAGATTCACATTCTAGGCACTGAGGAAGGGGACAAGACTAGGGGGTTCTGAAATAGAGAGCAACTGGGATTGTCAGGTGGGTACCCATGGGCATGTGGCCCAGTGGCCATCCACTCCTAGTGTCCAGTGGGGCACGGAGGGCACGGGCTAGAACCACGTCCTTGCCACACTCATGAGGGATGGGGGAAGGGCAACAGCCCTTAGGAAAAGGCATGGGGCCCGGCACATGGCAGCTCTGATCAAGCTTCCAGGCGTTTTGTTTATTTTGGAGCAAGGCAGTTCTGGGGTGGGTAAGACCTAAGATCAAGATGTATGTAAATTTTTTTTTTTAATGTCCTAAGTTGCCTGCTTTACTTTTGGGGCAGGCCCATTCAAACTTTTTGTTCTCATCATGTACATTTTTGATCAGGCACTTCTCTGTGGTGGGTATTCTCTCTTTGTGTACCTAAGGAGAGGTTAAAGAGTTCTGTGTTACGAAACACTTTGTCAGCTGTAATTACAATTGAGTGACTTTATCAGTTCTGATGAATCGCGACCAACTCAAGACTTTAAAGAAAAGGAGTTAATGGGAGGAAGCTGTGGAGCTCACAGGTTCATCCAAAGCCCCAAATGAGAAGACCTCAGAAAGGACAGGAAGTAAAGAAGTTCCAAGAGGTTCAGCAACAGGAACTCAGAGTTTAGGACAGAGCTTTTCAAACCTGCTATAGTGAGAGATTGTTTTTTGTTTCAATGCACCACAGACTGTTCCTTTTGCAATCAATCAGTCAATGAATCAATCAATAAAAGAGCTGTGAAAATATAATTTTCAACAAATTAAAAACGTGACTCATGTAGAAATACAAGGTGAATACAGGGCCAAACTCACCAGTTAAAAAGCGCTCTAAGGCAGTTCAAAGAACATCGTAGGATCTAGGTATCTGTGGTGATTTAATCAGGAGGAAATGTTAGCATCAGTTTGCTAGTTCACATACAGAGCTGGCTAATGTCCTACAGGGCAGGAAACTATAACCTTTGGAGTTATCTTTTCTGCTTAACATTATTGGCATCTCTACTATACAGAGATCTACAAATCAACATGTAATTTCACTGAGTCTGCAACCTTCAATAAGTAGTAAACAATGAGTCTGTTAACTTGAAAAATAAAACCTCTGGTAATTTTCACCAGCAAAAAAAAAGGTGTGTGTGTTGGGGGGGTGGGGGGTGGTTGGTATTTCGGGATAGCCGGGCATTGCAATCCCAGACAAGCAAGCTGTGGCAAAACCACTGGGGAGTCCACAGCACAAAGCAGAGAAGCGCCCCTTTTAGAAAGGAAAGGAGCTAGTCAGGAAGGCTGTTGTAAACAAAAAGGCCATTGGAGTAAACTGGGAGTTTGAAGTACAGAGGCTTTTCATTGGCTGAGTTGTGATGGTCTCTCATTGGCTGGGCTGTTTGGGGGCGGGGAGCCGTTCTTCCTCCTCATGAGATGGGAAAGTAGAGTGTACTTGAGAAGGGGGTCTCTTCTTATTGGGTCTGAAATTGGCCATAGGTGGTAGGGCCTGAGAACTTCCCCTACTGAACCTCCCAATTCCATTTTAGTGAGGGCTCTCTCTATTAATTTTCACAAGGTAGATAAATTACATTTTCCTAGATAAATAATCCTTGAATGGACCTATTAAGTAATGCCTGTATATGACCCTTAAAGAACATTCTTGCCCCCAACACAACATTTTTGTTTTACTTTCAATTTTTTTTGGTTTTTAATGTTTATTCATTTTTGAGAGAGAGAGAGAGAGGGAGTGCGTGAGCAGGGGAGGGGCAGAGAGAGAGGGAGACACCGAATCCAAAGCAGGCTCCAGGCTCTGAGCTGACAGCACAGAGCCGGACATGGGGCTCAAACTCATGAACAGCAAGACCATGACCTGAGCTGAAGTCAGACACCAGCAGACTGAGCCACCCAGGCGTCCCTTACTTTCAAATTCTAAATAATTTTTCTTAACAATATAAGAACATTTTTTGCTATAAAAATGAAAAAGCAAAGACATACAAAATGTAGGCTTTTAAACAACTAGACTCATGGGCGTAATATTACTCTATCAAATTGCTTTTTTTAGGGGCGCCTGGGTGGCGCAGTCGGTTGAGCGTCCGACTTCAGCCAGGTCGCGATCTCGCGGTCCGTGAGTTCGAGCCCCGCGTCGGGCTCTGGGCTGATGGCTCAGAGCCTGGAGCCTGTTTCCGATTCTGTGTCTCCCTCTCTCTCTGCCCCTCCCCCGTTCATGCTCTGTCTCTCTCTGTCCCAAAAATAAATAAATGTTGAAAAAAAAATTTATTAAAAAAAATTGCTTTTTTTAATTAAAAAATTTAATGTTTATTTTTGAGAGACAGAGCATAAGCAGGGGAAGGGCAGAGAGAGAGGGAGAGGCAAAAATCTAAAGCAGGCTCCAGGCTCTGAGCCATCAGCACAGAGCCCAATGCAGGGTTCGAATCCGTGAACTGTGAGATCATGACCTGAGCCAAAGTCGGTGCTTAACTGACTGAGCCACTCAGGTGCCCCTCAAATTGCTGTATTTATCTTGTCATGGGCCCTTTACAAGGGTTTGGGCACTGGTGTCTGGACCACACCTTTAGTTTTGTAGACCTTAATAGGAGTAGCTGAGCTCACTTACCTTCCAGTTTTGGGTGTCTGCCTTCAAATTCTTGGAAGAGAAGCCAATAGACTTGACATTGGTCAAGAACCCCCACTGTGATCTGGGAGATAGGTTTGGTAATTAGAGATCCATTCCCTAAAAAAAGGGCTCCAAGCAAAAACAAAGCAAAACAAAAACATCAGAGGCATTCACACAGTTATTGAGATCTGAGAGCTATGGCCCAAACAAGCTGGGGACCGGGGCAGTGAGGGTTTTGATCACAGGGAAAGATGTCGATAAACCACCGTATTCGAACATCATTTGGGCTTCCACATTTAAGTTTTCAGTCACGTGGCCAACAGCTCAAGGTACAACTTCCCAAAATATCACCAGATGACTCATGTTAATAAAGCACAGGTACATTTATTTAAGCCTACTTCCATAAGGAACACCACCTTGACAGAATCTTAGCAACGTCTCCGAAGGTGGAATTCAGAATGGATATTTATCGGGTTTGCGAGGAGGGTCCAGGCTCTCATGATTTAAGGTAGGAAACTGACATCTGGGAAAACTCATGACATACTGATTTAGTATTGGTAGGCATGGCATAGCGAGGTTCTTAGGTAAGCCTTGAATTAAGACCTCCAAGTTGTTTTGATAAATGCTCTGGTGGGCAGACTGCCCCCTCCTGAAACAGTAAAGTTTTTTACTGGTTTAGTCTTATCTTTCTTGAGCAAAGTTTTCTGGTAACAAACAGTTCTTTCAAGTTGATACAATGATCTTAGTTCTTGGTTCTTAATAGCTGTGCCATATTGATGTGGGTGGTCTCAGCTCTCACAACATGGTACTTTGCATGTTTTCTAAGTCAGAATTTCCTAAACTTCTCTCTACACAACACTGTCCTATAGAATGGTAATAGGAATGCACAATGGAGAACAATATTTTGAAGCTAAGTAAGTTTGGAGAATGCTGAGGGGCAGGAGGGGTTGGTTTGTATTTTAACTATAGGCCACTTTTAAAATGTGAAAAGTGCGCAGTAAATGTTCCAGAGGCCTACAGACTTGCCTCAGAATGAAACCCCTTACCAGTCAAAAAGAGTTCATTCAATCCTCCCTAAACCACAGACCTTCTACCCACACCCCAGACTCAAGCTACCTTTCCATTCTCACCTGGGGGCTAGGTTAGAACAGCTCCTCTGAGACCCAAACCTTGTCTTTCTTCTTGAGGAGAGGGAAAAGTAGAAATATTTTTCTTTTTCATTCTTTCTGCTGAGCTCATAAGAAAGAAGGTGGAGTAAAATGCTTAGAAATAAACATACCTTTAAAATAGGTTCTGTCACATAATGACTTTGGAGTCAGGCTCAGAAGCCAGACTTTCTGAGACCCAGGGAACCTTCCCATCTGTCTCCCTCTCTAGCAGCCTCCCCGTCTCCTTTACACAGGTTAAAAGGTCCCAGGGTGGGTGGAAACCTCTCCTCCATGCGATCCTGGTTTAGCTCTACCTCAGGCTTACAGTAAAATGTTTGCAAATCAGACAGCCCTTTTCTGGCTTTAAGGACTCTTGTTTCGCTTAAGTCATTAGGCCGAATATTAAATCTTTCACTCTCTTTGCACTCCTGATTCAACATCCTAATCCTCCCTACGGCAAAAGATGCCTCTGGCAAAAGAGCAGGGAGGTCAACTAGGAAAATCTGAAAAGAAAAGCACCTAAGTAAATTTTAATAAGATGCCCCCCCCCCTTGCTTGAGGCACAGACCCAAGCTTACAAGCAGGCAGGAAGCCACTGTATTACCACCCAGGAGTTGAAAATAGAGGTTGGTTCTGGAACCCCTCCTGTGGGTTGATGGCTTTAGACAGCTTGCCTGTCCTAGTCAGAATTTTTTAAAGATCAGGTAGGTTTGAGTAGGGGTAGAGGCGTCAATACTGGCCATTGGCGGGAGTCAGGAGATCTGGGCAGCCTTTAGGGGATTTACAAACCTCTAGGAATTTATTGGTGACTGAGCACAAAACCCCTGGTGCTTTTATCTTTATCACTCTGTCTCCGCCAAGACTCCAAGCACCAAGACTCCATCTCCGGTATTTATGCCCTTCTAGGTGTCACCTGAGTATCTGGGATTGAGACATTTAAAATAAGGGTGGGTCTGATTTTATTGAGCATTTTAAAAAGGCAGCAAAATGTTATGTTCTACCTCTTCAGATCCCACCAGCTTTGGACTATTCCAGGGAAAGGAGCCAACATTTCCCGAAGCTTCCCAGGCTGGGTACATGCTTTTTACCATCCCAACTCTGGTCCTCATAGCATCTGTGACAGGCAAACCCCCAGGCTCTGCAATCTGAGCACTGGGATCTAAGCGCCACCTCTCAGGCTTAGTAGCTCTGTGGCCTGGGTGAAGTAACTTAACTTCTCAGGGCTTCTGTTCCTTCTAAAAGGCAAGCATCAGTGAGGTACTGAAGGTGAATCTAAAGCTGACACACAGATACTGCTCAGTAAATGGTAGTTATTTATATCAATTAATGCTATTTAATGTTGGGCTTCCAAACCTCACTTTGAGCTCTGTGACTAAATGATATATACTGTACTACATACAGATTTTGTTCAGGCTCTGTCCTATCCCTCCAGATTTTTTCCACTTTGCAATGGGAGGCACTCACCTCCCCAGTGGAGCCTCCTGTTTCTCCTCCTACCCACACGCTTAATCCCATAAACCGGCTCTGAGCACAGGTACCTGGTTGAGGCGCCCAAATGTTTCTAGTTTATTATTAAAATGTTTGCCGTTACATTTACACAGTGCCCGACTGGGTTGATTGCTTCATATATCGACAGTACTAAAGCGCATACTGAATGTTTTGCCTGCCAAGGGCCTTCATCTCGTTCAGCCTGAGCATATATAAAAGTGATTGGACTGGGAGCGTTTGCTCTGTTATTTTGGTGATGGATTTAGGGAAATGGAAAATAGCAAATTGCTTTGTTTCTGGACCTTTGCCAGGTCCTTCCTGGTTATGGATACCACTTGCCTGGTTGATTGAAGAAGGCCAGCTGCTATTCTAATAGCTTAAATCAATGGCCAACGGTGCCGATTCGCACGTGTGTCATGCTCAGTGCAGTGACACGCATCTTATAACTACAAACTAATAACTTTTCTATATGTATCAATACGGTGCTGTATTTCACAAGTGGATCAGCCCTTCAATACTAACATTGACACTGAGGTCAACTCCACTTTTATTACGTCCTTGAGGAGATTTAGATACAACTCCTGTCCTCGAGTACAGAAGTCCAGGCAACAACCTCAGTTTCCACATTTATGAAACAGACTGAGTAAGGCCCAGGTCCCGGGGCTGGGAAAATACAATGAGATGCAGTCTTTGAGAGCATTTTTAAAGACGTTAAGCATTACCCTCTGACATCCGGTGCCTCTTTAGGAAAGATTTCCATCTGTGTTTACGTCAACTCTTTCACATGGAATGTGTGGTTGACTTACTATATGCAACATCAGTTTCCAGTGTTTTGTTATTTTTACTTTTGTGCGATATGTTTGGAAAAGGCACATGGCCAGGGGTGACTCAGTGGCTGAGCTTGTCTATGACATGTGACGTGAAAGTGTTTGGGTTGATTAAGGCTTCATTCAGTCTGTGCCTCTGGGCTATCTTGCATGGAGGCCTAAGCCTGAACTTTGGGTGGTTTTATTGGCTGGGGTCTGCAGTAAGGTGACTCAGAGATGGACATTGGTATGTGGGAAGTTTATTAGGGAGTGCTTTGGGGGTGGTCACATGGAGCAGAGCTGGGTAGAGGACAAACAGTGCTCTGATAGTCTCACCAAAGACTCAGCCAGTCTCCAGGGGTCTCTGAAGCCAGCATGCCCCTTCAGAGTAGTCTTGAATTGGGTGAGAGAACCAGGCCTTTTTAGCTCAATGGTGATCTGTCACTGGATGTGGGCCATGGGAAAGAAGTACGATCCTAGGGGAGAAGACCCTCTATAGCCAAGGCATTTCCAGAGAGGGGCTGACAGTCAAAGATGGCCCCCAAAAGCTGGGAAAATAAATCTTTCAGCCCTGAAGAGAAATCTGACAGGTGCATTGCAGCATCCACTATAGTTAGGTCTAAAACAAAGCCATCTGGTACCCACTGAGATAGCTCCCAGTAGTCACTGCTGCCCTTGGAGACAGACACCCACTTCCTAGCATTTTGACCTGGCACGGTGGTGGGGAGGAGGCTGAAGACTGACTGCTTCCCCCTGTGGTACCATAGCTAAGCGCTGGTTTGTGACCCCTGTACCTCCTTCTCTTCCTAGCTTCCATTCTTCTGAGCATGGCAGCACGCTGTATCCACCCCCACCTTCTGAAGTAGCACTCACTGGTGTTTGTTTGTTTGTTTGTTAATCTGTAATCCCATAGAATTTCTATCTTTCAGGAGTTTTACCTTTCAGGTCTCCTATCATTAACTTTCACATATGATTATTTTTGTGTGTGATTATTTTTGTCATTATTTTAGGCGTCTATGTTTGTATTAATTTAGGTAGAAATAAGTTCTCAGCTTAGTCTACCATCTTGAATAAAAGTCTTCATAGTATTATAAAGGTGGATTTTAATGTGTAAAAATATACAAATTTTTTAAGCAGAAGACGAATAACAATGCTTTTAGTGATTTTTTTTCACAAAATAAAGATAGACTAGAATTTTCTAAAGGAACAGAATAAAGAGGGTGCTGAGGTCATAAAAACAATTCTCTTGACCCATCCATTCTAAACTCTTGAGAGCAAAGGCAGAATCCATCTCAGGAATTTGAAAATGGAAATTAATTATGGATATGCCCAAGCATGTGACGTTTGAAGGTGTATTGGGCTGATGATCCTCGACACTTGTAAGAGGAGGGGCTGGATGCTTTGGGAAATGTTAACAGAACTTTGCTCCCTGTCGCATTTGCTCCTGGTATTACATATCCAATCTGAACTCTCTAGGAAGGGCAAATGATCCAGTTGAGAAAGACTTCTTGAAAAAGAAATATTATTTAATTAATGTCTGTGTCGATGGTGATTGATGTATGAGGTCACCTGAGGACAGTTCACACTCTTCTGGATGTTTCCTTGCTTTCTTTTAGCATATTTGATAGTGTGTTCTACAGATCCAGGCTATATTTAAAATTTCCAGAATTAAAAAAAAAAATAGATACAATTTTTTTTTTATGTACAAGTATGTTACTCAGAGCCCAATTTATAATAAGGAAAATTCAGAAACAGCTCATGGAAGAGCTACATAAATTCTGATACACCCATATGACTGAGTATTATGTGGCCCTGAAAATACATTCCTGAAAAATATTTAAAGACATGGAAAAATGTCACGATCAGATGCTAAGTGAGAAAAGCAAAATGCAACACAGTGTAAATGTAAAACCAATTAGATCTGAAATGCTGTATTTGTTTTTAAAAAGCCTGCTAGAATATACTCCCCTGGAATTTCCTCAACATTAATACTAGGCTTATTTATTAAGTGTTATTAGGTAAATATTTTTTTTGTAGCCTAGTGAGTACAAGAGGGTTTATTATGTAACTGTTTCCTTAACAAAATGCTTATTTTAGAAAGTAGAAGAAAGCCAAAATGTATTTCCTTCACAAAACCCTACAACTTGGGTATTTGTCCATCATCTTTCCTGCCCCTGAGTCTCTCTTCACTGTTGGCATTACCCATTGGATGGAGCCCTTCCAGGATGGCAGCACTGAGGGGCTGACAGTTCTTAGTCAATGCATGCTCTTCTGCACCTAATGTTGTGGCCCCAAGCAAGTTACCTATAACTTCTCTGAATCTCAGTTCTCCAGTCTGTAAGATGGGCGCAGTAATCATACCTGATTCTACTTGTCTGGTGTAGATTGCATGAAGTAATGCATAAAGTGCAAAGCACAGTGAGGAGACCATCCCTCGATGTGTTTTAAAGATAAGTGATTAACTAGGGGCAAGAAACAAATGGCCAGAAAGCATTTCCAGCCTCTACACTGCTCCCCACTGCGTCAGACCCGGGAGGACCCTGAGGTGCAGTGGGACGTGGGGGTATCGTTGAGCCACAAACACAAAGTCGCATTGCTGCAGGTCTCCTGGCCTCCTCTTACTTTCCCTGCTGCATTTCTGCGTGGTGTCTACTCTAACATGTGTTCTCCTTAGAGCAGACTTGGAAGGAGTGGGAGGTCGTTGTGCTCCATTTTAGGAGGAACATTTGACAGAAGTAAGTGGCTATAAAATATAAACAGGTTAACATTTTGTTATTTGGATTTCAATGTGAAAATTTGATTTATTATGTAACTCGTGTTTTATCACAGAGGTGACTGATGTGTGTGATTGAAAATTGGACTCCAGGGGCGCCTGGGTGGCGCAGTCGGTTAAGCGGCCGACTTCAGCCAGGTCACGATCTCGCGGTCCGTGAGTTCGAGCCCCGCATCAGGCTCTGGGCGGATGGCTCAGAGCCTGGAGCCTGTTTCCGATTCTGTGTCTCCCTCTCTCTCTGCCCCTCCCCCGTTCATGCTCTGTCTCTCTCTGTCCCCAAAAAAAATAAATAAACGTTAAAAAAAAAAATTTAAAAAAAGAAAATTGGACTCCAGAATGTTGTCCCAGCCTGCGGCACTTTCTAGATAAACATTCTAGAGCAGTGTTTTGGTATTTTCTTCACCAAAATGACATATACATTAAAAATATATATAGGTGGCTGGAAAATAGTATGTCAGAATATTAGCAGTTATTATTTCTGGGTGGTTGGATTACAAGCAATATTCACTTTTTCTTTGATTTTCTTCTCACCTCCCTTTTTAATAGTGAGGCTGTATTGTTTGTGTTTTAAAGAAAATGATGTTCATAGGGCACCTGGGTGGCTCAGTCAGTTGAGCATCCGACTTCAGCTCAGGTTATAATCTCGTGGTCCGTGAATTCGAGCCCCGCGCTGGGCTCTGTGCTGACAGCTTGGAGTCTGCTTTGGATTCTGTGTCTCCCTCTCTCTCTGCCCCTCCTCTGCTTGTGCTCTGACTCTCTCACTCTCACAAATTAATGAATGTTAAAATTAAAGAAAAAAAGAAAATGATGTTGCTTTAAAAAAATCCCCTAACAATAAGCTGTAGAGGTTCAGCACACTTGATTTAGAAAAGCCTGAATACACACACACACACACACACACACACACACACACACACACACTGATTTTTTTTTCTTCCTTTGCATAAAATTGACATTGGAACTTAAAAAAAATAAGTAGCAGGAATTTCCAGAGCATGTAAGTTATGATTCATTTTACACTTCTGATTTCATAAGTTATTGCCATCGTGTGAAATAAGGTACCCAAGTGTTTCAACCATATTAACGGCATATAATAAGTGCTAATCTTTACTAGTAGAATATTACCAGGATCAGGCAAGGTCCAGCTGCCCTGCCAGGAATCTACTCAGCCCCCTCAGAGGCAGGCATTAGTTAGTATCATCCCCATTTGACAGACGTGGAGACCAGGCACGGGATCACTCACTTCCCAAGGTCCCACAGATTCCATCTGGGCAGTCTGGCTCCACAGTCTCTTCCGTCTGCCTCTGCTGTCTCTGACTGATGCACACGCGTTTCAGGCAAACCTGTGGAGAGCTGCATGTTAGCTGGCTGGCTATTCACGTGGTCACCTCTGCTGGACGGGGCTGCAGGGTCACATGTGTTGTCTCATTTCTTTTTTTTTTTTTTTTAACTTTTTAACGTTTATATATTTTCGAGAGAGAGAGAGAGAGCACGAGTTGGGGAGGGACAGAGAAAGGGGAGGGAGACACGGAATCCAAAGCAGGCTCTAGGCTCTGAGCTGCCAGCACAGAGCCCAGTGCGGGGCTTGAACTCACAAACTGTAAGATCATGACCTGAGCCAAAGTCGGACACTAAACCGACTGAGCCACCCAGGCACCCTCTTGTTGTCTCACTTCTTAACCGTGCTGGAGAACACATGTGCAGGGGCCAAGGGTGATTTTTATTTTCTCTGGTTTCTTTCCTGCCTTCCATCCTTCCGTTCTTCATCCTCTTCCTTCCTTCTTCCCCACTTTCTCCCACTCTCCCTCCCTCCCTTGCTTTATTCCGTGCTTCTTTCTTTCATCCTTTTTGGAAAACACAAACCAAAAGGGCCTACAAAATAATATTTAATTAAAAAAATCTACTCATACTCTTAGTAGGATTTTTACCAAGCCCTTTTGTTTTCTGTTCACTCTTTCTGATATGAATAATGCCCGCTCTATTTCTTGGGCTATTAGGAAGAAACATAGTGTTTTGATTTTTTAAAAAGAAACTGTTTAAGTGAAGGGTGCCTGTGTAAGCCTGCCATTTTTAATGCAAGGATTCAATAAATCCTAGACTTTGCATCTAATGTGTCGAGGTCTGAAGAGATCTGTCCTATGAGAGAGTTCACTAATTTCAATTATCTGATTTTTATTATCACCTTCTGTGGGTCGGAGAGACAGGATTTTATAGAATGCTGTCACCTGAGGCTGTGACAATGGGGTTTCACACCATTAAATCCAGAAAGCATAAGAGAAAGGATAAGAAATGAGAGGGCTTAAAGACATGCTAGTTTTATCGTGAAAAATAGGACCTAGTGAGCGGCTATGAGACATAAAAGTAGGGAGTGCTCACTCGTGATCCATGCCTTTGCATGTGAACTGCTTCTATGAATAATTAATTTCATGTTAATTATTATTCTCATCACCATTGTATCACTGCAGTTGTACTTAGTAGCAAGGAAAAGGGCAGGTAGCATGATGTAGGGAAAGCTCTCAGACTCGAGTGTGCATCGGAATCACAGAGTGGGGAGAATGTGTTTGCAAAATGCCCGTTGCCAGGTCTCATGCTGATGCCAGCCCTTACGCTCAGTTCAGACTGGTACGACTGGGGTGGAACCTGGGAATATGCATCCTTGTCAAGCATCTCAGTCGATTCTAATGTGGGTGGTATGAGGACGACACTCAGAGACACTGGTGTGGAGCCCACGCTTTGTCACCCGTTTGTCTCAACACGATTTATCTTCCCAGCACCTCTTTGGCGCAATATTTAGTCAGAATTTGTTTCTCACCCATATGAGGGGTACATAAGCCCACTCTTTGCTCTCAGAGCTGCCTGTCTCGGGCAAGGCAGCACAGTGGAGACATAGCCATCATGCTGATCATAGGGGTCATCACCATCTCCAGTCCTTGCTCTGTGCCCGGGACAGTGTTGGGGCTTCATGAACACAGCATATTCCTAAAGAGCTCACTGATTGGAGCCCAATTGTTTGGGTCCAAATCTTGACTCTTCAATTTACTGTGTAGTCTTGGGCAAATTATTTAACCTCCTGGTGCCTTAGTTTCCTCATACGTAAAATAGGGATAATTGTAATACCCACATCTTAGGTTCTTTGGGGGATGTATTAATTTTTTTTAACGTTTTATTTGTTTTTGAGAGACAGAGTGTGAGCAGGGGAAGGGCAGAGAGAGAGAGAGAGACAGTATCTGAAGCAGGCTCCAGGTTCTGAGCTGTCAGCCTAGAGCCTGACACAGGGATCGAACCCACCAACCGTGAGATCATGACCTGAGCCGACGTCAAATGCTTAACCGACTGAGGCACCCAGGCGCCCCTAGGGAATGTACTTAAAAATTACTATAGGGGCGCCTGGATGGCTCAGTTGGTTAAGCATCCAACCTTGGCTCAGGCCATGATCTCATGGTTCATGAGTTTGAGCCCCATGTCGGGCTCTCTGCTGTCAGCATGGAGCCCGCTTCCCATTCTCTGTCTCCCTCTCTCTCTCAAATAAATATTTTAAAAATTACTATAAATAAAACTCCTAGAACAATGTCCGGCCAATAGTCAAGTGTCATGTAAGTGTTAAATAAATATAACCATTGTTGATCAAATTCGTGCATGTACACATGTTCTCTCTTTCCTTTTCCTACTTTATTTCCAACATAATGCAGATATGTTCTAGTAGCTGACAGACTTTTAAGGTGGAGACCAGTTTTTGGAGCCTCTGTGCCTTGGGGAAGGAAATCTGCAGGTATTAGATGGGTTTGGCAGCCAGCAGAGGCATGCAGCTGGGGAAGGGAGACTCCCTGGGGTGGGGGCTTTAGAAGAGAGGGCTGGATTCTGCTCTTCTAACTAGGAGAGCTGACGGGTAACAAAACGAGGCTCCCTCAGTTGTCTGATGCAGCAGACAAAGCAAGATATTTAGTTAATAGCAGCAGCCTGGTGCCTATGATTTTCAAGTCCTGGGAGGCACATTATGTTGCCCAGAGTAAGCAGAGAGGTGGTGGAGGGAAGTAAGAAAAGTTAGGGAGAATCTATTCCCCGCGTCCCTTGTTGTAGTATTTGACTCACCTCAAGTTAACACTAATAGAACATTTGCTCAGAAATGTCATCGCTGAAATAAACGCGTTAAATTTAAACTCTGACTGCCCCAATTCATCTGTTATGCAGTTGAACTGGGAACAGCTCAGACTTAAAAGGCATCTCCAAGTTTTTCTCAGCCAACAAGACTTAGGCCACTTTGTTTTCTCAGATTGTGCAGACTTGTCCAATTTTTGGATGAAAGTCCTTTGGATACTCGGCAACCATACTATTTTTCCTCCAATCGTCGACTTAAAATATAAAGCAGAAGCTGTGAAAGAAAAAAAAAAAAAACCCAAAGTTCCTTCACATCTTTATTTTCTAGCCAGCTATGGCTTTAGTCTAAAGCTCTCTCTTTTAGGGAGAAAAATCACATTTGTACATTTTCTCGTGGTTGGCTGGACTTACCCACAGATTCTTGGGTGATATTCAGGAGGATGCTTTGTGTTTTGGCTGTGTTGGAATTTTTCTTCGGGGACTATATATAGCAGTGGAGGGGGGGTGGTGTTCAGCTCTTTCTCAGCCTAGAACTAACTCATCCTTTTGCAAGAGATGCATACAAAGACCATAGCACGTTGGGAACTATTTTTTTTGCTTTCCATTGTAACACTTTTAATATAAAATAGATTTTCGTAGTTTGGTTACAGATGCAGTATACTGTGGAAAATTTGGTTATCCTGAAAAAGCACAATGAAGGAAATAAAACCATAAAGGACCCACAAAGAAATAACTAGTTTTATGTGTTTTTTTCCTATGTATCCACTCATCCATCCGTCCATCCATCCATCCATCCATCCATCCTTCCTTCCTTCCATCTATCCATGTATTCATCTTTCCATCTCTCTACTCCTTCATGCTTTCACTCATCCCGGGAAGAAATAATGGTACCTTAAGAGTACTCTTAAGGTAAGGTATAGTAGTGATGATGAGTACAGGCCCTTCATGGCGTGCTTTATGCTTTCAAATCCTGGCTGTGCCCAGCACTTTCTGTAACCTTGGGCAAGTTTTTATGGTTTCTTTTCCTCCCTTATAAAACGACGTTAATAATAGTGCCTCCTTATACATTGTGTCAGGATTTAATGATATAATCCATATAAGATGATTGGCAAAGTGCCTGACATAAAGGGAAGTTCTGAATAGATATTAGCTATCCTCATCATTATTGTGACTCTGGCTTATTTCATAGAGTTACCAAGCTCTGATAAGAAAACATATAGAAACTACTTAATTCAGTGCATAGATATTATGATTGTAAATACAGCAATATACAGATGTGTATTTTGTTTGTGTTACTGATATCCGAGCCCCGTGTTGGGCTCTGTGCTGACAGGTTGGGGCCTGAGGTCTGCTTCAGATTCTGTGTCTCCCTCTCTCTCTGCCCTTCGTCTGTCTGTCTGTCTGTCTCTCTCTCTCTCTATCTCTCTCTCAGAAATAAATAAACATTAAAACAAATAAATAACAATAAATACATAAATGCTATTTTAATAACCAAAAATATTCTATAGTATACGTATTCATAACCAATCTGTCACAGCTATTCATTTAGAATTTATCAAATTTCTGTGGTTATAAATAATGCTGTCATGAACATGTCTGTTCAGTTATTTCCTTAGACTAAATTTCTAGGAGTGAAATTGCTGGTTTTATGTTGTACACATTTTACACCTTAACAATATTGCCACAGTGCCCACCAAAAAGTCTACACCATTCTCCATTTCCGACCATGGACACGACGGCCTGATTTTCTGCACTCTTGCCAGCCTTATGTGTTACTGCTGCAAACGTTTGCCATTCTGTAGACAAAACATATGCTCTCATTGCTATTTTATTACTTGCTTTTATTTAATTAACCAGCATAGTTAAACTTTGTCATATGTTTGGTCCATATGACCAAAACTTTTGACCATATTTATTTCTACTTCTTCAAACTGTAAACTCAATAATATTTGTGCACTTTTCCATTGAGTTGTTTGTTCTTTTCTTAATGGTTGTGCCAGAGTTTAAAATTTGACTTTCTAATGGGAAGGCTTTGGGATTGACTCTTCCAATTTATGAAAATTGGCTAAACCGTTCCTGCATTTGCCGCGAGGGTTCTAAACCGTTCCTGCGTTTGTTGCGAGTGCCTACAGTTTACAGTATTCCTTTAGCCAATGATGTATTCAGTCAAGTGCTGTTGGACTTGAACCCACTCCTAAGTGCCCTGGACACTTCTTACCACCCTACCTTTCCTTGGATCTCATTTCATTTCTGTGATGTTTTCCTGCTTCTTCTAGATTTCAAGTTCATTTTGCCCATTGAAGAAAAATAGTACGTAACAACGGTAGATACCCACTGCTTTTCGTCTGCCTCCCATGTGTCTCTTCTGGGCTGCATTCTTGTCGTTTTTTTGTACTTCGTTTTCAGCCTGAGCTTGTTAGATGGGTCTTTGTGCAATCACGTCCGTGCAGATTTCTCACCCCAGCAGCCTCCCTTTAAATATGGTGAAGAGGGGCGCCTGGGTGGCGCAGTCGGTTAAGTGTCCGACTTCAGCCAGGTCACGATCTCACGGTCCGTGAGTTCGAGCCCCGCGTCGGGCTCTGGGCTGATGGCTCAGAGCCTGGAGCCTGTTTCCGATTCTGTGTCTCCCTCTCTCTCTGCCCCTCCTCCGTTCATGCTCTGTTTCTCTCTGTCCCCCAAAAATAAATAAACGTTGAAAAAAAAAATATGGTGAAGAGGCTACCCAACGACTTCCCTTTAATATGTAGAGAATAGCGCTTTAAATCTTGTGTCTAAAGATTCATCTTCACTAATGGCCTAGTGCAGAAGTCAGCAGACTTTTCTGTAAAGGGCCAGATAATATATGTTTTCAGCCATGCTGGCCACACGGGCTGTGTTGTAACTAAGCACAGAGACAGCCATGGACAATAGGGAAAACACCTGCCTGGCTGCGTTCTAGTGAAATTTTACTTATAAAACAGGCAGAGATTCAGTGTGGTACATGGGTGATCGTTTGCCCACTGCTGGTCTAAATAAGAGAAAAGAATGGTAAAGGGAGTGATGTGGGAGAATACATTTTAGCTGATTACTCCCTAAGGGCAAAGTGCCTTCAACATTACCAGCCTATGGACTTGATTAGGTGGAGAATTCCCTGGAGGACTGCCTTTCCTCCCTGCCATCCCCCCTCCCCCACAGCCCTAAGAGAATCCAGCCTGGAGGGAAGGACCCAGGCAGAAAACACCTGGGGAGAGGAAGAAAAGAAAGGGAGAAGCATGTCCAAATGGGACACCAGCCACTCACCACACTCCAAAGCTAAGGGTGGCTTGCAGCATGATGAATGCCTACTCCGGGGGGTGCAAAATACGGGAAGCCATGGTGTTCTGGTCCCTGGATTGCATTTCTGAATCTCACCAGTTTTCTTTTGACTCAATATTAATCTGGAAACCTATTGTTTTAGCTGAAAGGGCTGTGTGTCAGGTATTTATTTCACTTGATAATATTGATGGGATTTGTTTGTTTTTATTTTTGTCTCTTTGGTTACCCACCTAAGGCATTATTTTTCTGAGACCCAAGCTCCATAACGACCTTTTGTAAAACAACACATGTGCACTCCGAACGCCCTGCCTGTCTCCTCTCACGGCCTTGTCATGGGAAGAGAAATCAGGCCACCGCCTCATTACAGCCTGCCTTCCTTGTAAGCTTTGTGCCATCTACAATAATAAAGGGAAAACGTTTAATCTGGCCGTGGCAGGGACTACTGGTAAGAAAGAGGACTGGGGGGTCATGGGACCCACGTGACTGATCACATCCCTCCTTCTCTGTATGTCTCAGTGTCCTTCTCTGTCAAGTGAGGGGTTTGGACTAGAAATAGAACGATACGTGTGTGGCAGGTGTCCCGTCGCTCTGTCCTCACTGCCTCTGTCAGGCAGTGCTGCACAATCTCTGTGTTCTTCCTGGTCCCCTGGAGAGAAAGCCTTCTTGATGCAGGCCTGCTGGACTGGCTGTTCCCACCCCATCAGGGGATGGTCTCGAAGGCTCCTGTGCCATTGAAGTTTGTGATTCTTAGCACACATGCAACTCACACTTGTTCTATGGGGTTATTCGCTGCCATGGTCAGCGGCAGTGCTGAAACATCGTCCCTGTAGCTGCCCCTAAGTGTAATTAAGCCCCTTGAAATGTAAGCTCTGCCCAATGAATGGACGTTTGCAATTCACCTCTGGGTTTTCGGGGCAATAGTTTTTCATTTTCTGTCTTAGGACCTGTTATGAAGGGACTGTCTTGAGCAAGCCGAGGAAATGGAGGCTACTGTCCATTTACCCGACTCTGTTTGTGTTTCATTGCCTGGGAGGTTTTAAGATCCTGTGCCTTCAATAGATTTCCTGAGCTAATAGTTTGTCTTATTTACTTCGCTAGGCTGTAATCGTTGCTGCGGCTGACCATTTTGATAAGCGACTTGTGAGAAACATTCTCACATGAATGAGAGTCACTCTTTAGGTGGTTCTCCTTAACCTGTTTTCAATCACAGAAAATAATTCCCTGGAAAATCTTTTCTTTGATTCAAAAAATACCCCTTAAATATTTAAATACCATCATCTTTTCAATCCTGAATAATGTTGAATTGATTTATACATGAGACTAACCATAGCACCCTTGATTAGGGAAACTTGTGCTTGACCTGTCTATCCATCTCTCTCTCTGTCTCTCTCTCCCCCTCCCTCCCTCTCTGTCTCTCTGTCTCTGTCTCTCTTTCTGTGTGTTCTCCTGGCTTCATAAATGAATTAGGGTAACTCACCTCCAGTGGAGCAGAGTGGAGAAAAACGTACACGTAGGAAATTAGGATAGAGTTGGGGGAGGTCTGGCGCCCATTCTGTTTCTCACGTACAGAACTAGAGATGGTCTGTAAATATGGAAACTTGTTAACAGACAAAGCGAAGAGGAAGATTTTGCCAGGTCTTTCGTTCACAGTATCCATAGGATACTAGCATTGCTCAAATCATGCTGCTCTTTCTTTAGTATTGAGACCTAACCGACTTTTCTACTATGGGTTCTGACACAGGAGGCACACGTGATAAAGTTGCCTCTGTCTGTATTACATTTAAACATTGCTTTAGACAAAGCAAACAAAAAATCTGCTGTGTCTTTTTTTTTTTTTTTTTTTTTCAGTTATAGAACGCATGCATCTAAAAGGGCATGATGGATTTAGGGTTTTTAGAAGGAAGCCTATTCACAGAGAGGGTCATTCAAGAAAGTGAAGGCCTTTCTTTGGAAGTGCAATGGGTCACAGATCTCCATAGGAAATGTATTTATAATATCAATGTAGTTTGGGATATTGCTTCCCAGTGCTTTGTTATTCAATATCTTAACACCCCACAGACTCAGTGCTGTATCTGATTAAGCTGGATCCAACATACAAAGCAGGAGCATCTCAATGCGTTTCTGATAAGTCACCTGGTCTTGATGATTCTGAGACACTGATCACTGAATGCTGGTTCCGGGCACAGGGATCCGCTTCCAGAATCTTCATGCAGGTTGATAAAGAAGGATCCCAGATGAGCATGGGTAATGAATGACCTGGCAGCCTGGTCTAGAAAGGATGCTCAGAGCAGGAGATCTTGACTAAGAGCCGCCCATGGCTGCAATTGTCTGGGACACACATTTGCACCAGTTGGGAAGCCCCAGAACCTTCACTGAGGAGTAGGAGTTTGGTCTCTTGCCACCACTGCCAGTCTCAGCTTCTTGGAAAGGCCAGGGACTTCGTGAGCATCTCAAGCCCCTTTCTTTACTGTTCCTTTGCTAGAGCTGAAAATATAACCGAGGTGGGCCCTCTGAGGTCAGTTCTCCTGCCTCAGTGGAATCTGAGGTCTCGGCCATAGAGTCCTCATGGATGTAATTGACCTTCACAGCGAGTAAATAAAGTGACGTTTATAAGCTATCCTTGCATTTATTGCCCTACTCAGTCTTCACAGAAACTATAAATCTGGCAGGCCCCAAGAGTCTTATCTCCGTTTGGAGGTAGGTACCTGGATGGAGCCCAGAAGATTTAGAGGACTGTGATGTCAAGTCACAGAGGAGGGCTTTTCATAGCTTGTTTCTGTTGTTATTATTTGATTTCTGTAGTATCTTGGGACTCACTTCATACTTCCCCAGCCCCCAGAGGAGTAGCATCTAGTGTGGCTTTCCCTGAACTCCATCCCTATCAGAGGCTCTGGGTGAAATGAGTTTCCTGCTGGAAATTATTGGGAAAATTTGTGTTATTGGGAAAATTACCTCACTCTTGGAGACTCTTAACTTCCTGCGTATTGAACAGGTCCTCCAAAAAGAAGCAGGTTTTGTGGCACTCAGCATTTCCCGAAACCTTTTAGTTTTTAACCTCATGATGCATTTAGAGGAGAGGATAAAGAATACACTTCGGGAAATTCTGTTCCAGAGCCATGGGTACCTCGCTAAGGCTAAGACTCAAGGACTGTTCCTTCCTTCATCCTAGATTCCCCTGTGTTGAGTATAGTAAGAACTCAACACATTGTTGAAGATATTAAATTTCATTGGTCGAAGGCCTTGGAATTGTCCACAGTACACCGTGTCTCAAGTAGACCGCTCCATTGTGTCTCTACCTGTCGATGCACTTGTCCAACACTTATTATCATTTTTGGATCAGAAAATACCATCCTAGTAGAACCAGGAATGGTCCATGCTACAGAGAAGTGTGTTGTGGGTTGTGAATTCCAGTGATCATGGCGCTGAGCAGACTGTGGCTTATACTTTATCTCATGGCCCTACTTGAGGAACAGACCACACTTTAGATTCCCAGATGATCCAGCAAAATAGCGACCTATTCAAGAATGAAGTGATTTAGAAATCCCACACCCCTCTCATGAGTCAGCAAGAGTAAGTCCTGCACGTATGAGTGCTTCTTAAAGCTTTACTCTAACCTCAGAAAGTCCTTGTCATACAGATGAGGACAGTAAGGCTCGGGGAGCCCTGCCGTCACTCTGGACAGTTTTGACTCCTCATCATAACTCCCACTCAGAGCTCTGTGATCTTGTGCAAGTTAAGTAACCTTTCTGGGCTTCTGTTTCCACACCTGTGAAACCGGGATGATGATATTACTTCCTGCTAACATTGTCATGAAGAATAAAGGAGTCAACACACATAAAATGCTTAGATCCAGGTACTGAAAGCACGTGATAAGAATGAGCTGTTATTTAATGTATACAATTTCCTCACACCTACACAGCACATATGCACACACACACACACACACACACACAGCCTGGCCTCACTCAGGTTATTCAGCACGACTGTTCCAGGTGACATGTAACTATTTCCAAAGATCAACTCCACTTTCCATGAACAACGATTTTCCTTCATAAAGCTCATTCGGGGGTGTTGTGTTGCCTCCTCTGAACATAGTTCTCATAAGAGGAAACCAAAAAAAAAAAAAAAAAAAATTGGCAAATAAATCTGGTTAGAGTAAGTGAGCCACATCACTCGATGTCTACTTTGAAGGAGAAAATAGTCATTTCAGTTTGCAAATTATTGTCTCTTTACTTCATTACATACCAGAAGGGAGTTTGGGATGAGAGGTCTAGAAAGTATAACAAAACCACTACAAATTATTCTGTAGCATTTAGCATTTAATTTAAATTTTTTTTCAACGTTTATTTATTTTTGGGACAGAGAGAGACAGAGCATGAACGGGGGAGGGGCAGAGAGAGAGGGAGACACAGAATCGGAAACAGGCTCCAGGTTCTGAGCCATCAGCCCAGAGCCTGACGCAGGGCTCGAACTCATGGACCGCGAGATCGTGACCTGGCTGAAGTCGGACGCTTAACCGACTGCGCCACCCAGGCGCCCCTAGCATTTAATTTAAAATAACCAGGAAAACAACTAATTGAAATGCTCAGTGTGACCTTTTTTTTTTTTCATGCAACAGTATCTTGACTGAGTTTTCCAAATTACTAAAAGCATTCAGGCATTTCTGGGAATTTGGACCTAGTAACCCTTTAGCTCTTTTTCTTTAGAGTTCTGGCATTTTTTCACTAGTGTCAAATACAATAATTAGTTTTCACAGATATTGAAATTGTTAGAGTAATTGCTAAATACATATCCACATTTGGCCCTCCAAGACAAAGTTTGTAAAATTTGTGAGCTGTGAACAGTAACTTTTTTTTTTAAATTTTTTTTAACGTTTATTTTATTTTTGAGACAGAGAGAGACAGAGCATGAACGGGGGAGGGTCAGAGAGAGGGAGACACAGAATCTGAAACAGGCTCCAGGCTCCGAGCTGTCAGCACAGAGCCCGACGCGGGGCTCGAACTCACGGACCGTGAGATCATGACCTGAGCCGAAGTCAGCCGCTTAACCGACTGAGCCACCCAGGCGCCCCATGTGAACAGTAACTTTACTTGGCCTGACAGTTGTCTAAGAGATGCATCCTCAGTGAATGAGAGAGGGAAAACAGTGAAATGAGACGTCAGAGTCATTGCAATTTGAATTGTGGACAACCGTAATCCCTGAGTTCTGTGTAAATTAGTCGTCATAGATTGAAAACAAACAAACTCGAAGAGATAAACCTCACACTCACTACAGCCAATTAGATATTCAAAGGAAAATTCTCAGTTTTTAATATGTGACAAAATCACATAAATACGTATGTGTTGGCATCAGCAGTTTTGACAGATGTGGCTTAAAAATACAAGAAATGCACAAACAGATACAGGCAATTCTAATGTGGCCTAAGCCAATAGCGAGAAGTATTAACAGCATGCCAAGTCTTTGCTCCAAAGAGAAGTGACTGCCATGTAAACAGAGTTGGAGTGTAGACGGAGTCAAGTAATGAGCTTCTAATAACTGGAAATGTACAAATGTAGTTAATTTATGATAAAGTGCAAATTTTCTCTGTGGGTAATTGCTATGGATTAAACGTTTGCATCTCCTCAAAATTCATTTGTGCAAACTCTCATCCCCAGTATGATTGTATTTGGAGATATGACCTTTGGGAGGTAATTAGTTCATGGGGGTGGAGCCTTCACGATGGGATTAGTGCCCTTAGAAGAAAAGACACAGAGAAAATGAGGAAGGACAGCCATCAGGCCAGTGTGTAGGTCTGATCCTGGTCCGAGAGAAGGGAAGGAGGGCAGACTGAGTGGTTGTATCTGAGACTGTCAGGCAGTTCTGAGGAAATTCAGCAATGCTGTCAGGGAATCCTTGAGCCCAAACCGGCCCTCCCGGGAGTCATGAGTGCCTCGGGAATGGTTCTGCCTTGGTATCCTTTTTGTGCTCAGTAACTGGATGGGAGTAGCATGTGAATGCACGGCCTTGGTAAGAAATGTGGCAATGGGTTTTGGTTTGTAACTGCTGGGTTTATTGTTGTAAATACTCCCTTTAGTTAGAAATCTGAGAAGTGCATCTTCATGGCTACCACAGAGGTGTATACAAAATTTTAGCTCAATGAATGAAGAAGGAAGGAAGGGAGGAAGGGAGGAAGGGAGGAAGGGAGGATGGAAAGAAGGAAGGAAGGAAAGAAGGAGGGAGGAAGGAAGGAAGGAAGGAAGGAAGGAAGGAAGGAAAGAAGGGAGGAAGGGAAAAAGGAAGGAAAGAAGAAGGGAAGGAGAGAGGGAAGGAAGGGAGGAAGGAAGGAAGGAAAGTTGATGGGAGGAAGGAAGGAAGGTTGAGAGGAAGGAACGAAGGAATGAAGGAAAGGAAAAAGGAAGGAAGGAAGGAGGGAGGGAAGGAGGAAGGAAGGAAGGAAGGAAGGAAGGAAGGAAGGAAGGAATTACTAACTCATATTTATGTACCTGCCTATTCCTCCAGGTTTATAGCCTCACTTTTGTCTCTATTAGCTATTTTTTTATTGAGCGTCTATTATGTGCAAAGTAATTTACGTGTAATGCCTCATTTGATTCTCATAGAAACTCTAGGTACCATTATTATCCATCTCCATTTCATAGATGAGGAAAATGAGGTTCCAAATAGGTTATGTAATTTTCCCAAGCTCAGAGGCGACCAAGTGGAAGCTCTCTGTTTTATAAAGTTTGTACTTAAACTTACACCCTTAACTGTTAATGCTCTGTGTTATTAATGTCTAGTGAATACAGGTACAGAGAGGTACACTGCCCCGTAGAGGAAGCTTCTGAAAATAGCAAGGAACAGGGGCATAGGAATGCATCCCAGACTTAGGCAGGTAACGAAGATATTCATCCATGAACGTGTAGTGATCATTCCTTCATTCTTCCATTCGTCATTGGACATCTATTCATTTGTTCATCGACTCAGCGAACATTTATCAAATGCCTTTACATGGGCTGAGTTTTAGTCTCTATGTCCTTGGGGCACTCACTGTCCACACTGTCCAGTACAGTAAGCAACATGGGGTTATTAAGCATCTGAAGTGTTGGTGGCCAAACTGAGACGTACTGTGAGTATAGAATATACGTGGGGTTAGTAATGGGAAAAAATTATAAAAGCAATCTCATGAACACTTTTTGTATTACATATTGAAATGGTTATTTTGGGTTATGGAAAGTTGAATAAAATATATTTTTAAAATGCATTTTAAAACTATTTTTAAAATTGATCCCACCTGTTACTTTTTCATTTTTTTTCATGTAGCCACTAGACAATTAAAAATGCACCTGTGGCTCATAATTACCTGTCATAGTGCTAGTCTACTGAATGGTAAATACAAGCATTTCAATAGTACAGAGCAAGGGCCAATAGACTGCGGGGTGTATCTACACATTGGGCCATTTGAACTGGTCCTTGACGAAGGAGTTGGATTTCACCCAATGGATGGATACCTGGGAGAATGGCATTCCAGGTGGGTAACACAGCACAGACAAAAATGTGGGAAAGTTGCATCCAGTGATTCAGGGTTAGGATTCTGCATAAGGCTGGCTTCTCTGGGAAGCAGATTCTGAGCTGGAGTTTAGCATATTTATTTATTAAAGCTCTTGTTTATTAAAATGTGCCCTTGGGTTCAACCAGTATTTGAACATGGGCTTCCTGGAGAAGGGGCAACACCTTGGGTCAAGTGCCTCTCTGCTGCTGATGTGCAGGAAATCCCTGATGGGACCAAAACACGAAGACCTGTCCACAGAGGCCATGCCCATCGGCTGGGGTAGCAAGACCTTCCTTGCGAGGCAAGCTGGGTGGCATATCACTGTGTTCCCTTCAGTTGTCTAGAAAACAGAGGACAGAGTACTCCACAAAGTGACTCCTTCCTTACTCCATGCTCAGGGCACGGGTCTCACATTAGCTGAGTGGGTGGGAAGAGGATCGAGTCTCTGTGACGTCAGGTGGGCACTTTGGAGTTTGTATAAATTACAACCAAGGCAGTGGTGAATTTGTATGTGTAATGCATTTACCCATGGCCCCTTGAGTACACTAGAAGACAATTTCTTGGTGTTTAAAAGATTATCCTTTTAATAATTCATTGATCTTAACAACACAATACATCAATGGTTTACACCAAAGCCATGTTTTATCTGCAATGCACTTCTAAATTGAAAGGTACCATAAAATAGCACTTAACTTTCGGAATCCTTATGTTATCTAAAGCTCAGTTTCATATTTATTTGATGATAACGAATATCCTGTCTACTTTATTATCCAGTGCAAGCTCTAATTTAAGAGCTCAGGAATAAATAAGGCAATGCCTGCAGGTGGGTGGCCTGTGGGTCTGCGCGTGCGCGTGGGTATGTGTGTGTGTCCTAGAGTATGTATGCAGGGTTGACCTTATAAGTTTACTCACAGCAGTTTTGCATCAAACGACACTCATAAAGTGAAACACATTTGCATTCTTGTCTCAACTGACCCATTTGGTGTGAATGCGTTTAAATTTTTTTTTTAATGTTTATTTATTTTTGAGAGACAGAGACAGAGCACGAGCTGGGGAGGGGCAGAGAGCGAGGCACACAGAATCTGAAGCAGGCTCCAGGCTCTGAGCTCTCAGCACACAGCCTGATACAGGCCTTGAACTCACAAACTGTAAGATCACGACCTGAGCTGAAGTTGGATGTTTAACCAGCTGAACCATCCTGGTGCCCCTTGGTGTGAATGCATTCAAAAGAATACTGTTTCTCCACTCTTAACACTTCTGACACCAAATATGTGGCATTTCCACACCAAGCAATTTCCTGACTCTCTGAACACCAACTGGGTGTCCTACAATTTAATTCAGTCCCAACACTAACTACTCAGAGTGAGAGCAGATCCCACATGTTAGGGCTGAGACCCACAAGACCACACTTCAGATGCCAGTTACAAGCCGCGGGTCCCCTGGTTGCACATCTTTCTGTCTGATTTGTCTATAAATTGAAGAAGGGTTCTCATGACCCCTGCCCCAGGTTTGATTAATTTTCTAGAGGGGCTCACAGAACTCAGGGAAACACTTTACTTACATTTACTGGTTTATTATGGAGGATATTCTGAAGGATACAGATGAAGAACCAGATGAAGAGGTACATAGGGTGAGGTGTGGAAGAGTCCCAAACACAGGGTCTTCTGTCCTTGTGAAGATGAGATGTACCACCCTCCTGGCACATGGGTTTGTTCACCAACCCAGGAGCTCTCTAACCCCTGTGCTTTAGGGATTTTTATGGAGGCTTCATCATATAGCTATGATCAATTTTTATTAACTCAATGTCCAGTCCCTCTCCTCTCCCTAGAGGGCTGTAAGTTCTAAGCTCCTAATCATGGTGGTTCTGGTTCCCACCTTCCATGCTGAGGCCATCCACAAGCCCACCTGGAGTCACCTCATTAGAACCAAAGATGCTCCCATCTCCCGGGACACTCCAAGGGAATAGAAGCTGTGGGTGAGCAATCAGAGCTGAAGATCAAAGAGTAGAACAGCAGATACTCCTAGCACCTCCATGGTTTAGGAAATTAACAAGGGTTTTAGCAACTGTAGATTAGGAACCAGGGCAGACACCAAATATATATTTCTTATTATGTCACAGCATTCCTTTGACAACATGGATGTGGACCTACAATCTGCTCTTCTGACAAAAACAAAGGGGATTGTTGTTTTCAGCATAACTAGAATTGGAAGTAGCCAGATTTCTCTTTCCTTTCACTTGTTCTTCTTGGTCCCACTATTTCCTGGCACCTGGCATTCTGGGTGATGGATGTGTGTACAAGTGATTCTGAGGGCAGAACAGTCACCAGTGTTCCCCACTGACTAAGAAGGAAGGTGGAAACCTGTGTATATGGTCAGTGTGGCCGCCTCTCCCTGCCTCTACTGCCCCATCCTGCTGTGCTCTCTCTCACTCTCTGTGGCCCAGAAGCGTGGCCCTGCCTCCACGTCCCCAAACAGGCCATGATCTATCCCAGCCCAGTGCCTTTGCACCTGCAATTAATTCTGCCAGGAATGTTTTTCTTTGCCTTTCAGGTCACAAATTTCTACCTGTTCCTCTGTTGAATTGCTAGTGCCACCAGAAAAAGCCTTGTCTGATGTGCGGATCAGGTCTGAAGGTCACGGGTCCCACAGCACTGCCCTTTCTCACGGCACCCCCCACCCTCTCACCAGGGTCTGTCCCCAGGAGGGTAGAGCCACACTTGTCCAAAACGTAGCTGAGTGCTTGCCACATAGAAAATACGACTATGTGACTGACCATAAGAATAAACGAAATACCACCGACAGGCCAGACAGAATAAACTCTGGAGTTGGGTTTTACTTGGATGTTGATGATCTTTACTGCAAGAATTTCAGCAAAGTGGTGAGGCCACAAGGCAGCCTGCCTGGGCTCGTGGAACACAGGGACGGTGATATAGAGAAGACAGGGAGTGAATTCTATCAGAAAACCTAGGGAAGCTAAGAGATAGGCAAATAACTTCAGAGGCAGGTAGAATTGAAAAGAGTATTTTTTTTTTTTCAGTTTCCCAGAATAAATAAGCTTTAAACATGTTTGTACACTGCCAGGAAGTAGCCAGTTGAGAGGATGTGATTGAAGACGCAAGAAAAAGAGAACGTAATTGATGGGGCGACGTCCCCGAGGAGACGTGAGGGATGAAATCAACAGTGTGGGTCAAGAGGTGAGGCTGGGAGAGGCCACTGCCGAGGCAGGTGATATTTCTGCCCAGCCTTTCAGCTTTTGTGCGGAAGAGTGAGGAAAGCATCAATCACTTCCTTTCTAGCTGGGTAAATGCCAAGAAATTCTACGGCAGAAACTTCCCCAGGCAGGAGGCTCGGAATTAATTGTGAGGATTAAGCATAAACCAAAAGGAGCAGGCAAGCCCTAAGCACTAAATCCCAGGAATAGGGCCCTTTCAGATCAAGAAAATGCATCTGAGAATGGTCTGGCAGCCCAGGATGCTGAGAGAAATCTCGAGGTACCGGCAGATCACATCAATGCCCCCTCATAAGATTGTTTCACATGGGCCAAAATGTATATTGATTTTTTTTTTTTTCTGTGATTACACTTCCAGAAAGAGAACATGATCTTTGGAATCTGTTTGGGGAATAAAAATGCCTGTGCAGGAGGAAAGGATATTTTTTGACCTTCTGCTGGCATTGTCTTGTTCTTGTCACAGCTTGTTTGTGAGCAGTGCAAGGGCCCCAAACCAGGAATATCCTTGCAGCCTTTCAAATATGATTTACCTGATTAACAAAATATTGGTGGAATAGAGAGGGCTTGCCTGAGGGTGTGTGTGTGTGTGTGTGCATGAAATGAGGTTCTTGGGTAGTCAGGGAGTGGGGGTGAGGGCAAACTGACCTTGTGTTTTATCTAGGACAATGGTAATGGGCTGAGGTTGCAGGGAAAAATAAAATACAAATATTTGGTGAGCAGACAAATACATGGGTAAATACAAGAATGAATGGATCAAAGAAGGAATGAAACTACTCACTGCTCTATGGGCTCTAGAAGGGTTTCCTCCCCAAAGATAGTACTTAAATATCATTACATCATGAATAAATGAATAACAATCAGCAGCCAACAAATATTTATTGGATTATATGAGTCAATTTCTTAGAAACACTTAACATAGAATTTTGCATGTATGATTTGCAATTTGAGTGCTAACCAGATAAAACAGACATCAAATATATACCAAGCCCTGTGCCAATTGCTAGGATATTATTCAGAGTAAGACAGACACAGGCCCTGCCCTCATGGAATGCAGAATCCAATAGATGGCTTCACTGAACTTGTAGGGCATCATTTCCACCCCTTCCGTCTGAACAACAGATTTTCTGTATCGATACCTTCCATGTACATGACTCATAATCCTCCTGGAAAATCTGAGCGGTGTTAGCGACCTCATTTTCAAATCTCAGGGATCTGAGCTAGATCTCTGCAATTTCCTCCAGTGACTTGCCCAAGGTCACACAGGTATTAGGTGGCAGAGCTAAGAATTCACACACAAATCTGTGTGATTCCTAACCTTGGGCCATTTTCCTTTATTATACTGCCTCTAATTTGCCCATTTTAAAGTAGGAAAGAACTGAAAGGCTCATGTTGATGGATTTGATGTGATTTGTAAAAAATTAAGGGACTGCCATTTTTCATAATAGCCGTAAACTTTACACATCCACATGCCTTACCCCCTTAAAACCAATAGAACACACCTCTCTCTGTTCTGCGAGTATTCCCCTTCGATGCTAAAAATTATCAAACCTACTGGGAAGAAGAGTTCCCTGGGGATTTGCTTTATAAAATAAACAGAAATCAATTTTGACTTGTTTTCTAATCATGATAAATGAAGCCAGGTTAGGAAAAAGAAGTCCCAGCACTACTCGAGGATCATTTTGCCAGGATGCATTGGTCTTTGACAAGCAATTAAGAAGCCCTCTGATTGTGGCTGGCAGTGCCACGGCTCAGCACACTCCTGATTAATTCTCATTTTCATTCTTTCCTTGGGATTTATTTACTCATTTCACCTGGAATGTGTTTAGCTTCTTAACCTCCCCAACCCCCTTTCCTCACGTGCTTCCTTGCTTGGCTCCTTCCAACTTCAACTACCCATTAATCAAAGCCATGTTCATTCCTGCTGGAAAATTACCATACCATCTTGGCATTGATTCATTGTGTTTTCATTCATTCATTCATTCATTCATTCATTCATTCATTCGTTTTCTATTTCACCTAGTTGGCCTTCTTTATTTCCATCTAGATAAACTTTTGAGACCCATCTGTCTGCCTTGGGGGATGCTCAGTAGGGAGGGGGTTCATCTGATGTGAGCTATTAACAGCACGTTTTGAAATACATACCAATGAGAAGTCTGAAGTCTGGACATAATTGAAGCGTCTTGGAGCTACAAGAGATGGAATCAACATCTTAATCTTTGTCTTCATGGAGGTCAACAATTGAATCCTGTTTCTAGCGTAAGCACAGAGTGTGCATCTTTCATACATTACTTCTTTTAATCCTTGCAACAACCCTACAAAGAAGGCAATGGTGGCCTCACTTTGTAGACAAAGGGAGGCTCAGAGAATTTAAATCACATGAGCAGTAGGTGGTGAAACCATCCCTCAAGCCTCTGTCTGCTGAATTATTAACAGGATAACCCGCAGCAGACACTGATTCACTTGTGGCATCGACAATAAGAGCAGTGCTGGACACCTTCACTGCAAACCATTTGACCCAGCACCCTGGGTAGGTTTACTTTGCATGGCCACCCTATTGAATCATGAGTTTCCACGAGCTGAGATCTACACCAGGCCATCCCTCTCAGCCTGCTCCACGTGGGGACAGACATGACTTGATGGGTGGTTGGCCCTATAAAGGGTCTTCAAATGCTTTGCCCATCCCCAGTGGACTCCCATACATGAAGCAGGAGACCTACTTCATGGTCTCTGAATGTTTGCCTTCAGCAACCCCCCCATTCCAATCCTTTCTGATTCTGAGCCCCCCAATTATTCACCCTTCTGTTTCCTTCCTCTCACCCTGAGGGCTTGAGCCCTTTCCTCATTCTTACAATGATTCTGACTTCCTCGCCCTGGCACCCTTTGGAAAATGCTTCTCACAGGTAAGTGGCCCTGGGAGCTTTCAACTTCGAACCCAGACTCCAACATGTTTTCTCTCTTTATAGTGGTGGTCCATGTCAAGAAAATATAATGGCCATTTTTGGTGTATCATGTGTTTTATGGGCTTATGATAACAACCCTGGGATAGTCCTTAGCGCACCTTAATGAGGTTCGCTTATTATCTGTGATTCATAAACAAGAACACCAAGGTTTGGAGAGGTCATTATAGATCACTGAAGACCCTACAGGTAGGAAGTGGTGAATCAGAATGGGGTCCTAGGTCTTGGTTCCGTCTACTCCAAAGCCTCTCTCCTTTTTCCTCTCTTCTCTCCTGGAAACCATAGGATCCTGCGATTTTCTTCTAAATTGCTTTTTCTATTAAAATTATAACCTGTCATTAAAATATTTAAGCACACAAATTAACTGGTGTTAATTATGATATTTCAAAAGGTGACAAGCAATTTAGAGTGAGATTTGAAGGTAAAAAAAAAAAAAAGACACCTAAATATAACTTGGCATCTTTCGTAATAAATACAAATCTTTGTCAATTGTGACTTTATCTAGCCCTGATAGGCCTCAGGTCTAAATAGAACAGAACATTCTGAGTCATCAACCATTTTTACCAGGCTCAGAAGCATGTAAACAGTTTTTGGAAATTCTGGTGCTTTAGAACATTTTGGCACCCAAAGTCATTGCGTGTACCTTCTTTTTCATTTGTTTTAATATAATTTATTGTCTGATTGGCTAACATACAGTGAGTACAGTGTGCTTTTGGTTTTGGGGTAGATTCGCGTGATTCACCGCTTACATACAACACCCAGTGCTCATCCCAACAAGTGCCTTATCCATGCCCATCCCCCATTTTCCCCTCTCCCCTGCCCGCTGGCCGCCCCCCCCCCCCCATCAGCTGTCTTCTTATGAGTCTCCATTCTCCTCTCTGCAGGGAGGTTGAAATGATGACTTTCAATTTAAACTCACATCTCTCCGAATCCTTTGTCCTTTTACATCTTATGGTAAAAAAAGGCAGAAACAAATGACCTCCTGGTAGGACGTGGTGGCCTCAGGGCAGAAGGGAGAAATATGTGTGTGGCCAGTCGTGCATGGTGGTCTTTGCTCTGCTGTTCTGTGTCGCTCAAGCCTCGCCTCCTGTTAGACCATGATGTACCATGAAGCCAGTTTAACTAGCAGGCAGTGTCCACAAGAGCCAGCCTGGTCCTGACCAGCAGGGTGAGTTGACTGGCAGTCATTACTCCTTCTGGGTCCTAACTTCCCCCAAGGGGGGTGCAAGCATTTGAACGGGGTGAACTAAGGTTTCCTCCAAAGGCTCCAACATTCTATGGGCTCTAACTCTAATTACTACCCTTGACTCTACCCTCTAGAAATTTCTTACTGAGTCTGTGGAGGGAATGGCAATGATTCTCCAGGGGAAGTGGGAGGAAGCAGAGGCAGCACCATCAGTGCAGGGAACTGCTGTTACTGATGGCACTTTTCCAGAACCATCTGATATGTTGAGACTGAGGAAGAAGTTGGGAATCACTGTTGTCTGGATCATCTGTAGACCAGGTTCTTTTACAGTTGATAATCTGGGGGCTAGAAAAGCTCATTAACTTGCCCAAGGCCACATGGCAATGCATAAACACTTAAGAGCAAGATGAATATTAATTAATCTTACTTTATATCTGACAGTTATTTTAAAGGAAAAGTTACCATAGAAAAAGATAAATTAGAACATCACAAAGTGAATCCTGTGTATGTATGTGTGAGAATTCTTAACAGCAAATTTTTGAAAAACACTTCTACAGGAAAATAAGAACTCCCTGAGCAAAAATGTTCAGAAATGCTCAAAATGTGACTAAATATATCACAGACCATATAGCCCTTAGGCCAGTGCTGTCCCAACACAAATACAGTGTAAACGGCATAAAGTAAAAAGACCAGGTGAAATTAATTTGAGTGATGTACTTTAACCCATCTAAAATATTATCTAAATATCTAACATATTATCATTTCTACACATTCTCAGTATAATAAATTACTGATATTTTACTTTTATGGATTAAGCCTCTGAAATCCAATGCGCATTTATTCTACCCTTCATATCTCAATTTGGATGAGCCACATTTCCAGTGCTTAGTAATCACATGTGGCTTGTGCTTCCTCATTGCACAGGATGGAACAATTTTCTCTTCTCACTTCCTCTTTTTCCAGGTTCTATCAAAATTTATCTTTCATAAACTATTTAAATAGAATGCACTCTGGGTTTTAAATATATATATATATGAGGGGTGCCTGGGTGGCTCAGCTGGTTAAGTGCTGACTTCAGCTCAGGTAATGATCTTGCGGTCCATGAGTTCGAGCCCTGCGTCGGGCTCTGTGCTGACAGCTCAGAACCTGGAGCCTGCTTCGGATTCTGTGTCTCCCTCTCTCTCTGCTCCTTCCCCACTCGTGCTCTGTCTCTCAAAAATAAATAAATATTTAAAAATATTAAAAAAATAAAAATACACACATGAGCATATATATATATATGTGAGTATGACACGTATGTGAGTGTGACATACATATGTATGTCGTATGTATACAGAAACACACACATGCACACACACACACACATAGAGGGAGAGAAAGGGGAGAAAGCAAGTACCTTTCGACATCAGCATTTCTGGAAAGAGAATCCCTTACATTGGATTTTCTTAAACAGGTGGAGAAGTTCCTGCAGATTCCATGTTCCATTTCAGGCTTATATATTTTCAGAAGCTCTATATTCAAGGGCTTGTGGCTTACCAGACTGCCAAGGTGGCAGTGACGAGGGTACGTTTAGCACAGAATTGGTCCTTAGTCCCCATTTCTCTGATGTGAGCTCTCAGCTTCAAGATGTCCGTTTTTGTAGCTACATCAAAGCTTTGGCCATTTGTGCAGGAAATCCCTCAAAAGCAATCACAGACCGATTGGCACTGTACGATTTGGTATTACCATGTCCTGAGTTAAACAAATGAGAATCTTGAAAGGATATTCCCTCGCTAAAGACCTGGGGAAAGAGAAGTGCAGTGACCCCAGGGTCCTTTTTGCGAAGATTTAAATGGGGGACACACATGAAAATGCTTAGTGCATGTAGGTGCTAGCTGTAGTGTCCTAGAGCTGCAGCTACCCATGGCCACAAACCTGAATGGCTTAGAACAAGGGAAGTGTATTCTCTGACAGTTCTGGAACCCTGCAGTGGAGGGTCAGCTAGGCCATGCTTTCTGTGGAGACTCTGGGAGATAATCTTTCCTTTTCCTCTTCCAGCTTCTGGTGGTACCCAGCCATCATTGGCATTCTTTGTAGGAGTTCTTTTTTTCTTTTTTTTAAGTTTATTTATTTTGAGAGAGAGTGAGCACAAGTGATGAAGGGGCAGAGAGAGAGGGAGAGAGAGAATACCAAGCAGGCTCCATGCTGTCAGAACAGAGCACCGACGCAGGGTTCGAACTCACAAACTGCAAGATCATGACCTGAGCTAAAACCAAGAGTTGGAAGCTTAAGTGACTGAGCCACAGAGGCGCCCCCCTGTGCATTCTTTGTCTCGCAGATGGCATCACACCAGTCCCTGCATCTGTTTTCACATGGACTTTTGTCTCTTTGCCCTGTGTCCTCTCCTTTTTATAAGGATACCAGCCATTGGATTTAGGGTCCACCCTAATCCATTATGACCTTATTTTAATTATATCTGCAAAGATCTTCTTCCCAAGTAAGGTCCCATTCTGAGTTTCTGGACGGGCATGGATTTGGGGGAGGACACTGTTCAACCTGGCATGGCTCTCACTAAATTCCCTCCTGAGGTCTGTCACTCAAGTTCAGTGGGTCACGTCTACCACCAAAATCTCCTCAGACACTTAATGTGGACTGTTGACTTTGGAAACCGAAATGGGATGCAATGATCACCTGATACAGTGGAGTCCTTTCTTTGAAAGGAATTTTTATCACAAGGAAGGCCAAAAAAGAAAACAGAGCAAAACATCCTGTGTGTTTACCTGTGTCCCCTTCCTCTTTGCTCTTCACTAGGCTCCCGGAAGTCTTCCTTAGCCTCCCTAACGCCCCATAATCCATCCTCTCTTTAATTGTAATCCCTTTATTGTATAGACCAAGACTGATGATGCTTATAGATACAGTGGTTTTCCCCAGAATCACACAACTCAAATCTGAGCCTTGCTTCAGCCACAAAGTGTCCAGACACTCAGTCCATCTCTATTGCTAACAGGGATGAGTGGCAGGGACCCGTGGTATGTTTTTCTTTGGAAAAGGAAAAACAAAACATTCCATACGGGGCAAGTTTTGTTCTTCTATTTTACAAAATTATAAAAGAAAGTTCATGGTGAGGTCAAAGCCATGACAACATCCGTGCTTCCTCTGTGGAGTTTCTGTTTCCAAGTAGGGGAAGAGATGGGAGTAGGCACTTTTGGGTCAGTGTGGAAGGAGGGAGTCCTTTCTCTAAAGGACTCTCAAGGACTCTGCTCTCAGTGTCTCCTGCCACAGCACGTCTGGGCCATGCTCTGTGTCATTCCCATTTTTCACAAGTATTTTGGGTATTTATTTTTCCCTCAAAGTAGACAAAGTGTGTCTTTGAACCCAAACCATGGTCTAAGCCTTCCAAATTCCTCTCTTAAAAATTGTAGCTCCTTTGAAAAACATTTTAATTAATATCCTTCATTTTTTAGAGCAGTTTTAGGGTTACAGAAAATTGAGCAAATAGTATAGAGTTTCCATATACTCCTACTACCCCACTCATAGCTTCCTGTGGGTTGGACAAATGTGTCATAGGATGTATCTGTCATTAAAGTTATCACACAGAATAGTTTCACTGCCCTAAACATCCCCTATGCTCCACCCTTTCATCCTCCTTTCGCCCAAACCCCTGACAACCACTGATGTTTTTACTACCTCTATAGTTTTCTCATTTCCAGAAGGTGATAGAGTCATACGGTATGTAGCCTTTTCAGACTGGATTCTTTCGCTAAGAAATCTGCATATAAGGTTTCTCCGTATCTTTTCTTGGTCTGATTTCTTATTTCTTTTTAATCACTGAATAATATTCTACTGTGTGGGTATTCCAAGTTACTTTTCATGATTTCAACCTAATAGTAAAATTTCGATCTCTGTACCTGAAAGCCAGATCTACAGTCAGATTAGAGGGTCTCTCATGGACACAGTCTTTCTTTCTGTGGGCCACCAATCAGGTCCACACCGTTTCCCCACTGGCTTGCCCTTGTGTCTGACAAACACCAGGACTTATGCCCTAAGACCCATCTAGAAAATTGTGTATTTTGCTTAATTTAAAACAATATATTTTGGGGGGGAAATAAAATATATGTTGGATTTATTGTGCTCATGATTCTATTGGACCACATTAGTCTAGAGAAGAATCCCAAAGAAAGAGGAATTAGGATTTAGAAGAAGATAGACCAGTTTTTAAATCAAGAAAGAAAACAAAAACATATGGAACCTTGACATTTCCCAGGATATTACCCCATGGTTGCCACAGATGATGAAGAGATAGAATGTAAAAGAAGAGGTAGCTTCCTGTGGAATTAAAATTCCAGAATGTTCAAGAAAGTGCCAGACATGGGACCAAATAGGACTGGCTAGTAGTGAAAATTCCACCCACATGGACTGGGTTGCTAACCATATGGCTGGTGCAGCTCATGGAGCTCTAAAGCACTCACAGTCACCTTTCTGCACTGGACATGGACCACAGGTTAGCACAGGGGCCGCCCAACCAACAGCCGTGGGAAACAGAGAAATTCTTTTTGGAAACACATGTTTTTTTAACTTTCAGAAGTCATATAATTTCATTTTCATTTTTAAATAATTCAGACAAACAGAAGTCCCCGTTTTCCTCCCTACAACTATATCCCTCTCTTAAGAGGTAACAGCCATGATTAGTTTGATGGCCATCCTTCCGGAGCTTTTTCTGGACATTTAGATCCACATATGTATGTCCGTTGATACATAGTGGTTTGTGATGTGGGTGAGCTATACATAACAGAGATACTACTCTGTGCAATTTTCTGCAATTTGCATTTTATTATTTTTTAATTTTTTTTAATGTTTATTTTTGAGAGAGTCAGAGTCCAAGTGGGGGAGGGGCAGAGAGAGAGGGAGACACAGAATCTGAGGCAGGCTCCAGGCTCTAAGCTGTGAGTGCAGAGCCCGACACGGGGCTCGAACCCACGAACCGTGAGATCATGACCTGAGCTGAAGTCCGGTGCTTGACTGACTGAACCACTCAGGCACCCCTGCAATTTGCATTTTAATTTTCAAGTCCTCCTGAACAATCCCATAGTGGTCTTTCATGTTGGTGTGTTTACAGCTGATGTACAGATGACATGATCAGGTGTTTCTTCCCAACTTTTGCCATTACACATGTGGTGGTTGTATTCATGTTCATCAGTATCTGGCCTTTTTCTACTTTCTGGAAGTGGAGATTGTATTCCCCTGCCTTCTTGATGTTAGCCATCACGATGTCGCTGGATCCAACCACCGAAATGTGTGTGCAAGTGGCATATGTCACTTCTAGACCAAAGCACATAATTGTTGGTGCTCAATCTTCTAATCCCTTAAGATGCTACCACTTTCGTCCCCTGGGTCCCTGGGTGTCTATGATCCTCAGAATCCTACTGCTGACTGCACAGGCATGGGGCATAGGCAACAAATAAATCCTTGTGGTTCAAAGTCACAGAGAATTTAGAGTTCTTTGTTATTACCGCATAGCCTAGCCTCTTCCGGCTGATACCCACGGCAGTGAGCAGCTTGTGCATGTTTCTTACTGCACAACTGACAGCATTTTCCGGGAGTGAATATCTATGACAAAGTCAAAACATTACATTGCTTTTAAGCATCTTCTTATACATCAAGCCCCTACCTTTTGTCCCTTGGCTCCTCTGCATCTCTTGACTTTAGACTCCTCTCTATTATTTATTCATGGTTTATTAGATAAATGTCCCCCCCCCCAGACAAACCAGGAGCTCCCTGGGGTCTGCCGGTTCCTTTGCCCATGCCTCCAGTGTTAGCAATTGTTTCATTAAACTCTAATCTCAAAGCTCATCCCTGCTGGCAAATGTGTTCTGTCCTCTAAGAAGGCTCCCAGGCTCCAAGTCTCAAACCACTAAACAGGCCATGCAGGTGTTTAGTGGTGCCTATTGCTGGTCACGTGATACTGTTATTTCTTTCTCCACATTTCCAGTATGATTCACACTACAAAAAAGGATTACCTTTCGGTTTGGGAGGTACTAAATTAGAGTGTAGGATTTCCAAAGCCCTATATTCTTCTTCAGAGCACAGCAAGGGTGTTCATTCTGACCTCAAGGACCAAGGATACTGCAGGCTTCCCAGTCGATGAGTTTATTCAGCTCTGACCTGTGCAGCCAGTGGGGCAGCAAATGGGGTGGGAGTTTCTTTGAGGCTGGTATGCGCTCCACCAGAAGTTAGCAGTGGGGGAAAGCTGCTGAGGTTGATGTAAACTCAGAGCTCAGCCCCGTTGCCGGGACAAAGCCAGTCACTCACTTCCCAGCTGTGGCCCCTGGGGTGGGGGGACCTGAAATCCTATGTTGATGCAAAGCATAAGAAGATGAGAACAAAATCAGAGCTTCGAGCGCTCTGTAACTGAATCCCAGAGCCTCCCTGAGTGCTGAGACCCTTTGCGGCTTTCATTCGCTTACACATCTCATTGAGGCATGCGGCCTAACTTGATTTGTGCAGAAAAACACATTTCTGCCAAAAGAGGAGAGCCGGGCCTATGGCAGCTTTCAGGAAGATTTGTCCTGTCAGCGAGTTGTGACCCTGTGTCCACCTATCTTCCATCATGCCTCTCCCCCCTCACAAAGCTGCAATGGGTCCCTGACGTCCACGGCACCGCGCCTCACCTCTCTTATGACAAAGGGACCTGGAACAACACTGCAGAGGCTCACATCTGCACCTGGATGTTGCTCTTGCTTGCTCTACTGTCCTGGGAAAATCCTTCCTCCTCTCTGACTCCATGGCTTTTCTGGGAACAAGGTTGTACCGGTGCCTACCCTAAAGGATGGCCGTCAGGATTCAGTGAGCTAACCCCAAACAGATGATAAAGATGTTCTGAGGTTCCTCTGGGGAGCAATGCTCAGGCACGATGACGCGGGTGGCACCCGGTAACCATGGCATTCAGACAGTGTCATCCTTCCTGTGCCCCCTCACTCGCTGCTATACAGCGTCTGTGGGGCCTGGGTCCCCTCACACCCATGCTCCAGGCTCCTGCCCCAGAGTCCTGATTTTTGCCACCAAACTCCCCAGGGCGTTCCATCATCGGCTTGCTTGGGGCTGCCCCCACCAGCCAGTGTCCTGGAGCCTGAGCTGTGCCCAGCACTCCGGCCTCGTCTAGCCTTTGTGGACTTGAAGATGCTTCTCCTGAATCTTTGGTGCTGTGACTCGCGACTCAGTCATGTCCAGTCCACTCCCTCATCCTGCAGCCCGCAGGGCCCCCCAGCTCTTGTCACCCCCATTCCACAGATGCCCCTGCCCTCTCTTTGTGGTCCCATCCTGCAGTTGCCATGGTTACCTGTGGGGGAACAGCTTTTCTTCTCTACTCTTCTCCCCAAATTTCCAGCCGGCTCCCTCCCCACCCAGTCCTGTCTGTGTCCCTCCTCTGAGACTTTTCTATGCCCTACCTCTGTGTTAACTTGTGGCTTTTCACATTCCTGTTGTTTCCTTAACTGTATAGCAAACTCATGGAGGGTGGGGAATTGACATTACTGGAACCCTCCATCATACATCAAAGAAACTGAATTTGTGCCAGCTGAATTAAAATACCCTACTCCACCTTAACACCTCTGTGGGTCTCCACAACACATAGGTGGGGCCCAGACGATTATGAAATTGATGCGTGAATGAATGCAAACAGGCCGACACTTTCTCAAATAACTGGGGGGGTCTTCGAATCTAGTGCAAAATCCTCTGCTAGGTCAGAACATTCTTTGAAGTAGATGAGTGATTAATATGAAAGATAGGAAAGTAAATACAATAGTTCGACTAAAATACTCTTAGCTGATATACTTCATCGACCCCGGGGAGGAAGAAACCACCTATAATTCGCATCTTCTATTATTGCATTTAGGGGCAGCGGTATCTAAAAATCATGTCTCTTCAAATGTTTGTTGTCTCAGCATTGTAAGATGTGTATTTAGTCCTAATTCAGAAGACGTGAAATTGAAGGTAGGGCTGAGGAATCTCATCATCTGCACTGGTGAATGAGACCCTCTGAGTCTATGTTGGTTTAATTGAAAACAAATAACAAAGCAAATAAACAAACAAAAAAACCTCAGTAGAAATGGAACTTAGACTTTAAAATGGTCCAAAAAGTGTTTTATGACAGAAAGTGAATTGGAGTTTAACCTTTTTATCCAAAGGGCAGGTAGTTGGCCTAAAGAGAGAGGGGGTCCCATAGAGTATTTTGATATCTGGGGAGATGTGTGTGTTGCTGGCTAATCCCGCACATCCTTGGATATTCAGACAGATGCACATGTTTTTCTAGCCACATACTGTGCCTTGACCCCATGCACTTAGAGCTTTTCTTTCCCCACTATAGGTCTGCCCCCTGACTCCCCCTGCCACCCCCAGGGCTGTAATAAAGGGGACAGGGGGGAAATTGAGGTCTTCACTATTATAGCCATCTGTGAACAAAGTTCATGAGGTAGTCAGGGGGGAAACAGGTCTAAAAGTGGCAGTACTGCCCTGGCCGGCAGAGCAGGTAAAACAAGGCACAAGGGTTGATAAAAACACTGTGTGATGAGTGAGGCTGTGGATGGGAGGGGAGCTTTGAGGATGGGCACCCCTCCCATGAGCAGACCCCGACATAAGGGTTCAAGGGCAGTTATTTATTTGGGAGATGGAGAAGCTACAGGTGGAAGATTAGGGGGTTGACACAGGGAAGGGAAGGCAACTAGCTAGTGAGGCTCATAAGATGGTAACCAGTGGGGGCCAATGCAGCCCAGTCTTTAAGGGGAACACTAAGAAAGTGCATAAAGCAAGTTCAAAGATATTCTACCCAAGGGGCAAGGGAGCCCTGGGGGATTTATACCCCACCTTGCTGTCAGTCTTTGTTTAAAAGCTGGCAGGGGCACCTAGGTGTCTCATTTGGTTATATGACTGACTCTTGGTTTTGACTCAGATCATGATCTCACGGTTCATGGGTTCGAGCCCCAAGTCAGTCTCCTCACTGACAGTGTGGAGCCTGCTTGGAATTCTTTCTCTCCTCTCTCTCTCTTTCCCTCTCTCCTTCTCTCTCTCTCTCTCTCTCTCTCTCTCTCTTGCAATCAATCAATCAATCAATCAATCAATCAATAAAGCTGGTGGGGCACCTGGGTTGTTCAGTCAGTTAAGTATCTGACTCGTGATTTCAGCTCAAGACATAATCTCATAGTTTGTGAGTTCAGGCTGTGTGTCAAGCTCTGTGATGACACTGCAGAGCCAGCTTGAGATTCTCTCTCTTCCTCTCTTTCTGCCCCTCCCCTGCTTGTACGCTCACTCTCTCTCTCTTTCTCTCTCTCTCAAAATAAATAAATAAACTTAAAAAAAAAAAGCTGGCAAAGCATAAGCTAGAGGAGGCAGTGCGGCATTGGAAGAACAATGACTCATCTAAACGTTCTCTTCCCGTGAAATCTAGCAGCCACGCTCTTTCATGTTTACCCAGAGGAGTTGAAAACTTAGGTCCACATGAAAGCCTGAATGTGGATGTTTACAGCAGTTTTATTCACACTTGCCAAAAGTTGGAAGCAACTAAGATGCCCTTCAGTAGGTGACTGGATAAATAAACTGGGGCACATCCAGACCAAGGAATATTATTTAACACTAAAAATAAATGAGCCACCAAGCCATGAAAAAACATGGAGGAAACTTACATGTATATCACTCAGGGACAAAAGCCAATCTAAAAAGGCTATGTACTGTGTCATTCCAAGTCTATGACATTCCCGAGAAGGCAAAACTTGAGAGACAGTGAAAAAAATCAGCAGTTACAGGGCTTGGTGGGGAGAGAAGGATGAGTAGACAAAGCACAGGGGATTTTTAGGGCAGTGAAAATACTCTGTATGATACCACAGTGATGGATGCATGACATTATGTTTGTCCAAACCCATATAGTGTACAACACCAAGAGTGAACCCTAAGGTGGACTCTGGACTTTGGATGATTATATGTATCCATGTTGGTTCATCGCTTATAACAAACATACCTCTCTAGGGGCAGGGGGAGTTGGGAACGGGGCGGGGCACGATCTATATATTGGGGCAGAAGGCATATGGGAAATCTTGTGCCTACACAAGGCACATAATTTTGCTATGAACCTAAAATTGCTCTAAAAGAATTATGCCTTTAAAAAGAAAATAAAAGGGGCGCCTGGGTGGTGCAGTTGGTTAAGCGTCTGACTTCAGCCAGGTCACGATCTCGCGGTCCGTGAGTTCGAGCCCCGCGTCAGGCTCTGGGCTGATGGCTCGGAGCCTGGAGCCTGTTTCCGATTCTGTGTCTCCCTCTCTCTCTGCCCCTCCCCCGTTCATGCTCTGTCTCTCTCTGTCCCAAAAATAAATAAAAAACATTGAAAAAAATTTTTTTTTAAAAATAAAAAGAAAATAAAAATAAAAAAGAGTAGTGATATGGTCAGGACAAGGATAGGAGTGGAATGCCAGGGAAGGGTTACAGGAACTACAAAGTCAGAATTTAGCCGCTGCCTCTTTTCTACCCGTGACTTGGCAGGTTCTTGCTAGGGTCGAGATTAGATTCCAGAGCAGGCTTCTGCCTGGTACAACTTATACCACCACCCGTGCGGTCCCCCACCATGGCCCACTTATTAGTAATGATAATAATGCATAAGATGTGTTCAGAACGGTGTGCCCCATGTAATACCTTAAGCCACGTAGCCTTCACAACAATGTCTTTGGGAGAGGAGGAGCCTGAGATCCAGCAATCTTAAGCAAATTGTCCCTTGCTGCACAACTAGTCAATAGCAAAATTGGCCCCCCCCTTTTTTTTTTCAACTCAGTTGCCTGCAAGTGTCTTAACCATGATTCCTGCCAGTACTGTTCTGTCTAAACAGACCCAGGCACTTACCAGTGGTTAGCAAGTCTGACTTCTTCAACCGATGAAAATATTTCCAAAAGGAACAGCAAAGAAATGGAAGTTGTAATGAGTTTTGAAGGCAAGGCTCCCGTCCCGAAGCTTGCTCAGAACTGGTCCTGGCGGAAGTGAATTCTGCTTCTGAGTGTGCAGAGGGGGATGGGGCTCTGCCGTCCTGGAATCTATGACTTGTGAGAGCAGAGAATGTGGAAGTTACACGCTCCATTTAGACATCAGTGTTCTCTATTACAAAATGGTCCCCTAGTTCATTAATCAGACTCTCCAAATTTGTTTAACTCATTATTTATAACATCGTTAAATCCAGTGACACCAAAAGGTGTCACCGTGAGCAGTGGGCAAGTCCGACTTTAATCCTCAGAAAATGTGTAAAATGTCTTTCTCTCCTTCCCTTATCAAGAATGCTGGATGGAAGCAAATGTTAAATTTGCACAGTGTGCAATGGTCTAAACTTTCACTGAATCCTAATCGACTTAATACCCTGTTGCCTTCTTGAAACTGGATGATGAAATGTAACTCTGAGACAGCTTAAATAGAACTCAGGCCTGGATGCTTCCTGCAAAATGGCTTAATTTGGTGGTTATTGCACAAGCGTTGTATGTGCAGTGATCAAATCCTGTGTTTTCAATTGTCCTTTTTATGGCCAATTAAGATAGTCTTAGGATATGGATTTAATATCGGACTAGTCTAATGTAACACACTAAAGCGTGGCCTCCAGTTATAGGGTGCGGGGCGGGGGTGAATGTCTCTTTTGACAATGGTTCTCTGGATAAGTTTTACAGGCTTCTATTTCTGAATTGAGTCTGAGGGCCGAAGCAGCACATTTTGGAAATGGTTTTGTAAACTGTAACGAAGGTATCTTTCTTGAGCAGCTTCCTGCTCAAAGATGGCAGAGTGCTTTACAAACTTATCAAAGTGATATACAGGGATCGTTTTACTCTCTGCTGAAATACAGGGACCCGCGGGGAGCTGCAGTCAGCAGTGAAAAATCTTAGAGTTGCCAGGTCGACACTGGGGACAGAGGGTGCACAGCATTTAAAACACCCTCCTAAATGGCAGGGCCTGTTTAGGTGGATGCAAGAGCTATGTGCTGGGATGACACCTGCTCCAAGGTGACACTTCTGCAGAAGGTAGTCATGTGAGTTTTGATGCTTGTCTGTCCCAGATGGGGTGGTTGTACAGCTCCTTGTCAAGTTGATTCTACCCTTGGATCATTCAGTTCTTATGAGCCACTTTAAGGTACCTTCTGATAGACACACTCTAAAAAATGGGCACGTTTTACTGCTCTCCATTTTTTAGCATAGGAGATCATCAGAGGGGAACTGATATATCACGGCCTCTTGAATGCCAATTAACTACTGGAAGACCCATCTGAATGATAAGATGAAGGAAACACAGTCTGGGCTTCAAGGGACACGCTCAAAACATTTCTGAGCAGAAGCCTTTTTGACTGTTTTAATTAGTACTTTAAAGTCATTCGCATTTAATACATCAGACGTTTCTGTGTAGATGACAACGTTTAAATGCCTCCAGACGGTGTATTCCTTTTTATGCTCTTATGATTTTATGTAGAGTTCAAAGTTCAGCTCCATGGGATAAACATGTATTCATTATCTTCCACATACATGACCACATTCGAGAATGCAGAACATTAGGGAATGCAGAACATTAGGGAATGCAGAAAGAAATTAATCCGTGGGCTCCAAGGAGCTCAGTATAGTCGGTGAGAGATTCAGGTACAAATAATTCAAATAAAAGGAAGACTCTGAAAACACCATGATAGATACACACACACAAAGCCTGGTAGCATATTTAGTGATATTGTCAGCATTTTTACACTTGTTGAAATATGTGATTGTCATATCTCTTAATTTTATTTATGAATTAAGAAGGCAGGAGGCTTAGAGAATCTTCCCCCAGTGGAAGATGGTTGCAAAATATATAGAATTTATATCTCTGCATTCTTATGTGACACATTTGGGTTTTTCTTAGACAAAATTGTATTTGCCATAGTTCTGATTCACATGTAGCAGACTGAAATATGTGGAAATATTCAAAGACTGAAGAACTGGAAAGCTCCCATATGCACTCACACGGCCACTCACCGTAAAGGTGATTACTGAGAAATATGAGGGGGCAGATGAGAGCGCGGGGCCTTTGTCTCCAAACCAATATGACGGAACAACAGTAACTTATAGGGAGCGGGGTCAGTGAGGAAGGAAGGCTGAATGTCTGGTGTCATCAGAGAAGGTAAATGGAAGGACGACTCACAGATGGGAGGGAGGAACAGGCCACATTAACTGTAGGGGGGCTAGACGATAACATGGGGTCAATGGGTCCATGGAAGAACATGACCATGCTGGTCTCATGGTAGTACGTCCACCAGAAGGGCATATAGGCTTAAGCCAGACAGGTGCCCGGTTTGGGGGAAAGAATATTTGAGCTCAAACGCAGAGAAAAAAGTAGACATTTTTAACAACTGGATACACCAACACAGCACAGCAACAGAAGAAACAATCGTTCTTCAAAGGGAAATTCTGATTATAGAATTGCAAAACCCTGCAAGATCATTGAGAAAGGAGAAAGAGAGAGAACATATATCCCCAGAGGTATGTGGTGACAAAATACGGACTTCTTTAATAAACTTGGTTTAAAAGACAGCATATAAAATAAACTGAGGTGTATATGAGGGGCACTCCCCATCATAACTGTATAGGTGCCTAAAACTTCTTGACAACTGTAAGCTTCTAATAAACCAAAGACAGTAGAAATAGGTTTGTCCAGGCAATTGCGCGCAGACCTGCTGTCCAGCAGACGGTTCCCTGGTAAAAGATGACAGAGTAAACTCAGAACCACGCAGGCTCAGGTTACCTCCATTTTTATGACCAAAGAAAATAATCATCACCTCATAAAAGGGTTGAAAAATATAAATCGGAGAAAATTGGAGTCCAAGATAGTCGAGAAATGATAAAAGTGCATCCTATTGATTTAAGCGAGTTCACATCTACAGGACTAGATGAATTATCTCTCACAGAGGACACTGAGAACATTGTGATTACAATCTCAGCAACAATTTCTGTAATTTTTGAGGCATCATGCAGAAGAGACACGTGAGTGGATAAGAGATGCGCAAGGCCAACATTTTTGAAAGAGACTGTAAGTTCTGGAAATCAAAGACCATGAAGATGAACTTAAATCTTAGTAAAACTCTGAACAGATCTATCCATTGGTCACCATTTCTCCATCCATCTCTCCATCCATAAATTTCTATTCATTTGGAAAATATTGACTGAATACCTACTGTGTGCTGGGCACTGGGGGTATACTAGAAAACAAAATGTAAATAGCCCGGTTCTATTAGGACTTAGATTCAAAGGTAGGGGGGTGGGGCGGTTATAAAAGGACTCTATGAGGATAATAGTGAGATCCTTCAGAGGCTAATGTCAAAATCAAGGAAGAATGACAGCTGGATTGGTTCACAACCCCTGTGTTATTCAGGACTTTTTCCATTGTGAATGCCAGAAACTCAATTAAAATTGGTCAAGGCAAAAGGGTGTGTTGTGGTTTGTGTATGTGAGATGTCTGTGAACAGTCCTGGCCTCCAGACTGGCTGGGCATTTACATTCACATACCGCCTGTCACTAGGACTTTCTCTTCTCTTCATCTGTCTGCTTGGCTTTCTTCTACGTTGGTTCCATTCTCTTCACTTTTTTTGGGGGGGGGGATTCTTTGTTTGTATGTGTGTTTGTTTTTATTTGTTTTGTTTTGACAGTCAAAATAGCTTCCTGTATTTCCAGGCCTAAGCTCTATCTCCACAGCCTTTGCAAGGGAGAGAGGATCTATTCCCCCCCAGAATAAAATTCACTTTTGTCAACATGGGTCATGTGTATCTCCATGAATCAGCTCCATGGCTAAAGGAGACCAAATAAACTGATGGTACTGGCCTGGTTCAAGGTCAGATGTCACCTCATGCACCAGGACAGAGTCAATTTGTCATTCAGATGGACTATGGCTCTGTGAGAGTAGAGAGGGAAAGCATTCATACCATTAAGTATGATGATAGATTCAGGGTTTTTTATATATGTACTTTATCATGTTAAGGAAGTTCCTTTTCTACTGCAAGTTTATTGAGAGTTTTTATCATGAATTAATGTTTGGATTTTATCAAATGCTTTTTCTGCATTTATGTATTACTTTGGTGATCTGTGTCTTCTCCCCCCACCACCTTTTTTTTCTTGGCCAGTCTAGCTAAAAGTTTGTCAATCTTGATCTTTTGATTTTCTCCATTTCTTTCTAGAAATTTATTTATATATTTTGACAGGGAGAAAGAGAGAGCCAATCAGGGGCAGAGAGAGATGGAGAGAGAGAATTCCAAGCAGGCTCCACACTGTCAGTGCAGAGCCCAACATAGGGCTCAGGTCCACAAAGCGCAAGATCATGAACTGGGCCAAAATCAAGAGTCGGACGCTTAACCAACTGAGCCGCCCAGGTGCCCCGCCTCCATTGCTTTTCCACCTCACACTTTACAGAGCCCACTGGCAAGCTAAATTTTATCTGGCTAGACAACTATGTCATATAAGGAACTAGGACAGGCAGGCAAGGAAGGCACATGAAAATGGAATTCAAATCTCTGCCCTTCACTACAGAAGAGGAAATGAGAAAAGCATTTCACCATCCCAGAGTGGAACTCAGATCAGCATATACAACTTGCAGACAAGCAAAGGTGGGAAATGTCCCCACCAATCCTAGAACACAAGCCCCAGATCATACAGGTTTGGATCAAATTCCGGGCCTTACCCTCTGCTAACTGTATGTATTAGATAATGCATGCTGCTATAACAGATAAGCCTCCAAAACCCAGCAGCTTACAGACTAGAAGTTTATTTCTTTTTTTTTTTTATTAAAAAAAAATTTTTTTTTATCGTTTATTTATTTTTGAGACAGAGAGACAGAGCATGAACGGGGGAGGAGCAGAGAGAGAGGGAGACACAGAATCGGAAGCAGGCTCCAGGCTCTGAGCCATCAGCCCAGAGCCTGACGCGGGGCTCGAACTCACAGACCGCGAGATCGTGAGATCGTGACCTGAACTGAAGTCGGACGCTCAACGGACTGAGCCGCCCAGGCGCCCCACTAGAAGTTTATTTCTTGCTCTCAAGAGAACTGCCCATGAAATGTTTTATGATTCAGACCTGGTAGCAGGGAACACCACTCCTGTGCAGAGGGACCTCACCTAAGAGAGGCTGGAAGGTTTGTCCAGCCACGTGCCCGAAAACATCTCTTTGGTGAATCACTAGTCAGTTTGTGCCACGCTCTATAATTTGGAGTTTATCTTTATGAGCTTTTGTTTCCTTATATGTAAAAAGAGGATAATAATGTCTGTCCCGTGAGCATCCCCCATGCTCCTCAGTGTCTGGCCCAAGGTGGGAGCTAATGAACATTTGTTACATGCGTGAATGAATCGGCAGGTGGATAAAGTTGGTGTAAAGACTGGCATATGCAGCACACTTCAGATCATGTCTGATTTACAGCAAGGGTTCAGTCCATGACTGTAGTTGCTGTTGCTGTTGTTCCTGACACTTTATAAAGGGATGAAGCTGGACAAGAACACTGAAGAGCTAAGTCTCTCTCTGGAAGCTTTCCGGCAAAAGCCAACTCTCCTGCATGTCATAGAGTGGAGTCCCACCCTGGCATGTCCCTTGAGTCTGTGCGATCTAATAGGACATCACACACACCACAGATTCACTTGCTCCCTTGAGACTCAGTTTCCAAGTTTTAAAAACCTACTTATCACACTAGCCACGGTGATTTATTGAGATAAACATATGGGGAACTCTGGGGAAAAAGCCTGGAGCATGGAGAGGGTAGGTGCTTAATAAATATTTGGGCTTCCACCCCCCTTTTACTTTGCTTCTCTGTTGCTTCTATGACATAGACAACAGTCTTTATTAATTGCATTGGAAATGATTTGTTGTAATTAAAGATCAAGAGAAAAATCACGGGTTGGAGACTGGAATTGTAGTTCTGCAGTTCCAACCATTCTTCCTTGCAAGTGATCACAGAGTCCCTTAATCTGGGCCCCAAAGGCAGTGGTTTTTGTTCCATAGACTTGAGGTATCTGGCAGCTGGCTTCTCAGAACTTCTAAGAACTGTTAATAGGTAAATAAATCATGAATCAGAGATTCTTATATTGAACCAAAGTTGATGGAGGGCTAAATAAGTCATTTCCTAGGGAAACTAGTTATCTACAATGTTTCTGTAAGATGATGATCACGTTTAGCGAAACAGAAGGTAATGATGAAGGATTTACCTTCTACATGGTTGCTTTAGGACAAAATGCAGAGTTGCTGACTCCTTCGTTCCGAAACAACGTAAAACCCCACACCATCCCCTCCACCCAGTATATCAAAGTCACCATTATTTAAAAACAAAAACAAGTTAGGGCACCTGGATGTCTCAGTCAGTTAAGCATCCAACTTCGGCCCAGGGCACGATGTCATGGTTTGTGAGTTCAAGCTCCGCTTTGGGTTCTGTGCTGACAGCTCTGAGCCTGGAGCCTGCTTTGGATTCTGTGTCTTCCTGTCCCTCTGCCACTCCCTGGCTCATGTTCTCTCTCTCTCTTTCTCTCTCTCTCT
>NW_024412421.1:32674460-32682537 GCF_014898765.1 Herpailurus yagouaroundi
TACAATCCATCTAGCAATTGAGTGGTTCCAGGGGGGAACAATCAAAACAGTGTTTATTCAGGTGGCAGCCGCGGTGGTGGTAGTATGTTGGCTTTTTCTCAGCTGCTGTGCATTTCGCTGTGATTTTCACTTCTGCAATACCACTTCAGTAGTTGGAGCCATTACGTCCGATCCTGTGTTGTCAATGGGGTCCTGAGGTTATTCCAGCACCTTAAGAAAAGCCGCCATCTGCCTACTTTTAGAGCTTTTAACATAAACCCGGAGAACACCAGGAAAGCGGGTGAGTTACCGTTATCAATATGGAATGTGAGGTTTCCTGTACAATAGCACCACCTCTTTTAAGTCACCGTGGCCAGTGCTTTGCAGAATGCATAATGATATAATAAATAATGTGTGTGCCGAGTGAAAGCTTTGAGTAATGGAACTAGCTAACATTTAGAATTTTATTAGGGACGAACTGTCTCAGATGTTCTTAGTGCTGTTATTACCCCCTCGTTAAAGCTGGTAATTTTTGTTTTTAAAGCACTTTGGAGACACTCATTGATACATGTCTGAAAAAAAAAGAGATATTCCTTTTTTTTTTTTTTACTTAAAAAACAGTTCCCAGGAGACTTTAGCACCATGTAAGAATAATACTCTGATTGCTCAAGTGGGTGGATTGTGCAGTCTCTATTTTTCATTCTTTAATCATCTTAGATCCTAGCTTTCTTCACCATGAAGTGCAGACGGGTGCTGTATGATTCCCCTTGTCAAGAGGATGAGGGAGGGCAGAGCTCACCAGAGACCCTGATCCTCCTGGGTGCTGCTTCTGTCTGCTCTCAGTAATACCCAACAGCTCCTGAGCTCCTTATCAAAGAGAGAAGAGCTAACATAAAATTTTTAAAAAGGCCCAGTGCAACTGTGACCACCCAGTACCCACACCGGTGTTTAAAGGGGAGCATTTCCTCCCTGTTCCTGCAAATAATTGCCAGATGGGAGTGTAGACCCATTGTTGCTTGATGCGCCCATTTATCAGTGAGAGCTGGAAATAAACCGTGCATGGTGTGTGTTCAAGGTAGGAAGAAGGAAAAAAGGCAGTGCCACTCTTTAATCAGGCAAGCCGACACTGGCCATGGAAATGCCTGACAGAGTTCTGCCTAAGTCTCATTGACGAGGACAGATCAGGTGGTCACCCTACCTGCACCCTAGGCTCGGCAAGTATTTACCCCCTCAGCTGTCGTGGAAGCCAGGCCAGGCAGAAGGGAGTTAGGAATGGGTGTTGGGCCAGCTAGCCTTAACTGCCTGCCAACAAGTACACATTTTATTTAAATATTGGCTCTATATTAAGGGAATCAAAACATGTCAACGAGCCAGATATGGCCCGCAGGCCTTGAGTCTATAACCTCTACATGAGACAAACCAATGTCTGTCCTTGGTATCTCTCTGCCTGTCACTTCAATCCTGTAATTTCCAGATTCATTGTCTCCAAGCTCTTTACCACCAAGGACTTGTCTTACTTTTTTTTTTTTTTTTCCCCTGTTTTCTCCCTGGAATCCATCTGTTGGAACATTCTGTCTACAAACTCCTTTTGTTAGGTAATAATGAGTTTTCTCATTTTAAAAAATTCAACAAAGACTTGCAGAACTGCCAACCAGAGCCTCTGATCGACACAGGATAACCAGCAGGAGAGTTGGTAGAATTCCAGACAACAATAAAAAAATAAATAAATAAATGAAAAGACATTTTAATTAGACTGTGCAACTTTATCTTGGGTAAATAGATACATTCCACTGTGACAGGGGTTGCTAACTTTTTCTTTGAAGGGTTGGATAATAAATGTTAGAGGCTTTGAAGGCCATATGGTCTGTGGTGCAACTCTTCAACTCCATGCCATTGTAGTACAAACACAGCCATGGACAATATGTAAATGAGTGGGTGTGGCTATGTGCCAGTAAACCTTTCTTTTTTATAGAAAGCCTGTGGGTCAGATTTGGCCAGCGAACCATAGTTTTCTGACCCTTTCAGGATGCCTTTAAAGGTATTAAACTGTTTTCACACCCTACTTCCTACTAACTTTAGGGGTCCTTATTGGGAACACTTATTTGGATAATAAAACTTGCCCCAAACCACTCTCAGCCTGTTCTGACTTGCACTTTGGTTCTCAACACTATTCTTAGAAATGATGTCCCCACATTCTTCCCTGTACCATAAAGCTTATCCTTGGCTTTGGGCTTGACTCTTTCTGCAGAAGTCTAGGTTACTAGTGAAGGCAACAATCACTAGATCACTAGATGGAGGCCAAATCTCTTAGCTCTTTAGGCACATGAGTTTTGGAGACTAAGCTAGGTAAGAATTCCAACTCTGCTGCTCTCCATATTTGTAGCTATAGTCAATTCGACCTCTCTGAAATCTGAGGGATGGGCAGGACGACTCCAACCAAACCTGAGTTCTCATCTTAGCTTTGTTGGTGAAGTGTTGTCACCCATCCACTAATGACTACGATGTACTCTGCTATGCTTTTATACCAGTGTCTAGTTATACTTGTATAGCAAACAACTACCAATGTAGTGGCTTAAAGCAATAACACTCATTTATTTTACTCATGAATATGCAATTGGGAGGGTTGATGGGGACTGTTCATCTCTGGTTTTCACCGTGTCAGCTGCAGCACCTTGGAGGCTGGAGTCACTCAACAACCAGAAGCTTGAGTCATTTAAGATTTGTTCGTTAATGTGTCTGGGGGTTGGTTGATGCTGGCTCTTGGCCAGAAGGCCCACATGTGGCTGCATGGGCTTCCTTATAGTATGGTGGCTGGTGCCAACAGGGAGCATCTCAAGAGCAAGGTAGATGGAAGTACCATATTTTACAGTGGTTGGGGCAGTGAAAAGTTCCACTGAGGTTCAAGGGGATGCAAAGACAAGAGGCACGTCACTGTAATTCACGTTATATGAAGAGCATTATAGATGCGATATATGGTGGCAGCACTTTTGGGGAAATTCAGTCTTCAGTATACTTGGGGAAAGTATAACTTGAACTATTTTCAGCCAATGTTCTACCATCTTCATAAAGCCTCTGAGTTGAAATCATATAAGGATTCCTCATATGAGTAGACACTGCCTGCCTAACAGTCAAGATTTGGTGTTCAGATGACCAAAAACAGGTAAGGAGTCTTCAAATATGGTCTTCCCTCTTCCAGTAATTTTTCCTTCTTCTTTCTCTGGGAAATTCCCATTTATATTTTAAATTTCAGCTTAGAATTTATCCCTTAGTGTTTTCCCTCCTAGGCCTGATATTTTCCCCATCAAATCTCTTACCATACTGTACTTCAACTTCCTGGTTATGTCTCTGGTTCCTGTCTAGACTCTGAGTGATAGTACAGAAGAGACCGTGCCTCGGTTACTCACCATTCAGTTCTCAGCACAGACACACTCTCTAGCACACAACAGAGGACCAATGAATGAGGGATCAGTGCTAATGACGTTTCTTTACATTTCTGTATGCAGTAATGAGTCACTGAACATCAGGAGAACTAATTGATTCTTCATAAACAACGTTTGAGCCCTTTCAAAAGACTGGTTATTGTTTGTACATATGGGGGCTGTGAGATAAAATTGCTGATAAGCTCATAGTCTAGTTATGGAGGCATGTGGTTCTAACAATCATTTACATTTATCCATCCTTAATACATACAGGGGCACTAAGCAGTTTTATTGTGCCACTAAGGATTATTAATTTAATCCTTGCAGCAGCCCTTTGAGGTTAGTCCTAAAATTGATAGCATTTTGTAGATGGAAAGAAATAAAATCATGGTTAGTAAATGGTAGAACCGAGATTCAATCTGGGTGTAGATAATGGATTTCTTCCACAGCATAGACAATGTAAAATGCAGTGCTCAGAGTAAAGTGACAGAGGTGGCATGGAGAACAGTGGAAGGTGCAAAGGAAGGAATGAGCAGTTTTGTTTAGGGGTGGGGTTAGGAGAGTCTCTGGAGCAAATGGGTGGAAGGCTGGGGTGTGGCCAGCTCTCATGGAATTTTCTGTAAAAGAAGACAGGAATATGGGAACCCTGTAGCAACACCAGACAGCTTATCAATGCACCAAAGAAGCTCTATGGGAAAGAATGGGAAGGTATGGGCTGCTGGCTTAGTATATCCTTGGAACTCACAGGGACCCCAAGATCTGGGAGCATGGTCCCAGAGAAGCTGATAAGAGCCAAGAAAGCAGAGACCTGGGAGAAATGCAAACATGTCTTATCGGGTGCTCACAGGAATTATGGTTGCCTAGGACCACAACTATGGTGTGGCGGTAGCTTCCAAAGAAAGCCAAAGGAGGAAGATGAAGGGATGAGCTAAATCACAAAGCAAGGGGCTGTTGGCAGTCCCCACAGAGACAGGGTAGATGCTTTCAAAACTACACTCTTAGTTTCAATGTTGTGTTGCTTTTCTACTTAGTTTACCCCTCATCAGGACAGGACAATTCAGAGCTTCTCCGACTCTGCTTATTTCTAAAGATAGGTGCCAGCACTACATAGATTTTGTTTCTTTTCAAACCAAAATTATTCTTTCATTTTCCTTCTTTCTAGGTGTCTTAGTTTCTGTAATTATAAATGCTGTATATGCTCTTTGAAAAAAAAAATAGTAAGGAAATGAAAAAATTAAAACCTGAAAGTTTCTACTCTGTCACTTCCATTGTACCAGAAAAGGGGTAACCACTATAAGTAATTTGGTATGTTTCCTTCTAGATGTTTATCAAGCTGTATACAAGCAGATACAAAAATATTTTTTCCATGTGATCATACCATTTATACTGTTAGTACTGGTCTTCCATTTTCCCATTTTCTCTTGTGTGTATGTCAGGGAGGGGGGCGAGGTGGGAGGGAGGGAGATCTGCCTAAGGTTTTTGATGGTTTGATGAGTGGCCACTTCCCTAACTGATGGGCATCGAGGTTGCATCTAGTTTTTCACTCTTATAAGTGTTGCAAAAATGACGTCTTCACACAGACCCATTGAATGTAGGATTGAATTCTAGAAATGGTATCACTGCATTGAAGATGGGCTCATTTAAAATTTTGACAGATACTACCAAATTGCCTTCCCAAAGGTCTTACCAATTCATCCTGCCACTGAGAGCGTTTAAAAGTGTTCTTGTCCCCACAACCTCACCAGCTCTGGAAACTATCAACATGGAATATTATTATTTTCATTTGCATTCATCATAATACCTTGTCTTGAGAATTAGGTGTTTCCTACATAAATAAAAACTGTCCAAGAGGAGAGTTTTATAGGTCCTTTAAAAACTCCTCAGGTTTCAGTAATTCACAGATTTGAATGGTCGAACTCCTTTATTATTTTTTAAATCCTGAAGTAATGGAAGATTTATAAAGAGCTTACACTTTTTATTATATCTGACATTTACTTGGAAATCACTGGAATGGTTGGTGATTGGGATGAACACTATGTTACTCAGATTAACTGAAACCCTTTGTCTTCTCTTTTTTTTTTTTTTTTAACTTTTTATGTTTATTCGTTTTTGAAAGACAGAGACAGAGCACAAGCAGGGGTGGGGCAGAGAGAGAGCGGGACACAGAATCCAAAGCAGGCTCCAGGCTCTGAGCTGTCAGCACTGAGCCGGATGTGGGGCTCAAACTCAGACCATGAGATCATGACCTGAGCTGAAGTTGGACGTTTAACCGACTGAGCCACCCAGGCATCCCCTTTGTCTTCTTCTCTTATGTCCACTCTTCTATTTATTAATCAAGCCTCTCTGTGTTTTTCATTTATTTGATTTTTGTTTTTAAAGTTTTATTTATTTATTTTGAGAGAGAGAAATAGTGTGAGTAGGGGAGGGGCAGAGAGAGAGAGGGAGAGAGAGAATCCCAAGCAGGCTCCACGCTGTCAGCGCAGAGCCTGATATGGGGCTCGAACCCACGAACCATGAGATCATGATCTGAGCCAAAACCAAGAGTCGGACTCTTAATGGGCTGAACCACCCAGGTGCCCCTAAAGCCTCTATTTTTCTGACATTGGAATGCAAAGAGTTCTCTCACAATATTGGTCTGGGTTAAATATTACCAAAATAGATAGCATCATGTTTGATCAGTGCTTGCAAGGCACTTGCTCTCTCAGAGATTTCTGAGCTTTAGTGGTATGGATGGTGTTCATTATGCATTTTTGGAACCATCATGTGTATTTTTACAATTATTGGATCACCTTCAAGAAATGTTTATGTTATAATTTGAATCAGGTTGACGCTATGTTTCCAACCATTTTCCTGAAGTATACATAAAGTGTAGAAGTCACAAATCTGCAGCTAGATGAGTGTTTACAAACAGAACACACACATGTAACCAGAACCCAGAGGAATAGCAGGGCCAGCCCCTGGAAGCCCCTGTGCCCTCCCAGCCACTGTTCCAGAAGGCTAACAGTCTTCTGACTGTCAACAGTATGGATTAGTTTGCCTGTTCGGAACTTGATGTAAATGTAGTCATACAGCATTCTGTCTTTTGTGTCTGGCTGGCACCCTATCTTTTTAAATACTGTAATAGCTCGATAGCTAGCATTTAACACATGCCAGGCACTTTGTGAGCACTTTATATGCATTGTATTAAACACAGGTGTGTTAAATATGAGTCACATTTGGGTGTTTTCCATTTTGAAGTGGCTCTATAGCTGGTACAGGGGATGTCACAGATACAGATTTCCTTCTCATGCGTCCGATGTATGTACTTTTTAACAAATAATTTATTAAAATTAGGAACCTCTTCAGAGCCATAGTTTCACAAAGAGCTCCCCAACTACTCTCTTTGCGGGTAGGAGTTTGTAATTATCCTTTAATAAACATGTAACTGTGTTCTTAGGATTCTGAGCAGTTATGCCGTCAAATATATCATTTTCAATTGAGCACTTAAAATTAATGCTATGGAGATTTGGAGATGCCTACATAAATCAATGTCCAAATTCACCCTAGGTAAGAAGGGCAGTGAGGATAAAACACCCCCCTCCCCTTCCATTTCCTTTTCAGGAAATGATGACCTATCAGGGAGGACATAAATCACTCCTGTTCCCAAATTAGATTAAAATTCTGTGGCTTAAAGCTTGCCTTTACCTGAAGCCTATAATATTAGGCCTCTGGCTTTGTCGTTCCCCCCAGATACAAGTCTTGCTGGTTCTCAGAAAACAGTGCTGTGTCTATTAACAAAGAGGTTGAATGCTCTACCAAAGAGAATTCCAAACAAAGAAGGCCTCATTTGCTCCTCTGAAAGGTCCCCTGGGGAATAATCTTAGATTCTTGTGATTAGGTAATTATCCATGTGATTCTGCCTGGGAAACCTGTTTCTGGCTTGCTTATACTTAGGTTGTCCTCGCCTCCTGCGCTAGAAGGGGTACCTAGCCTCATTTATCTCATTCCCCCCTATAGCATCTTCTCATGATGTAATTGAAGGTAACTAGAAAATCATATTAATAATCTGCTTTGAAACCATGTCTAATAACAAAAGAAAAGAAAACAAAAGAAAAAAAAATGGTTGTAGTCTTTGGTAAATATGGAGAATTCGACTTTCCAGTGCTAAACACAGACATCTGCTCTGGGAAAGATTGGAACACGCACTCCACCTTCCACCTTGCAAAATGCCTCAGTCATTCAGCCCTTGATGCTCTGGGCATGAACCGAAGTCAGGCAGTCTGGTGAACAATGTGGACACGACAACTGGATATCAAGGGTTTCTTTGGTTGTGGGAGTTAAGGTGCCTTAGAAATTCCGTGGGACAGGGGCCTGTCCTCCACCTGCTCTACACCTAGCGTGGAGTCTGGCCATGAGTGGATGTTCAGACAATGTCTGCTGAATATAAAGAGTCCACGGTCCAGGCTGCTGCCACATTCATTCTTTTTTTTTTTTTTTAATGTTTATTTATTTTTGACACAGAGAGAGACAGAGCATGAGAGGGACAGGGGCAGAGAGAGAGAGGGAGACACAGAATCCAAAGCAGGCTCCAGACTCTGAGCTGTCAGCACAGAGCCCGACGCGGGGCTCGACCTCCCAGACTGCGAGGTCATGACCTGAGCCGACGTTGAACGCTCAACTGACTGACTGAGCCACCCAGG
>NW_024412421.1:32682637-32687195 GCF_014898765.1 Herpailurus yagouaroundi
ATATATATATATATGTCATTTCAGTCAGTGAGAAGGATGTTGCTGCTTTGCATGAGGACAGACATGTGGGTTCACCAGTTGAAGAAAGGAAGTCATTCTAGATTAGTGGTCAAGAGCATAGGTCATATAAGTGGAGGCAAATAATGCTACAATTCTTTTAGTATATTTCTTGGCATGAGTATGTCTCATGTACTAGTTGGGACATATTTATACTAAAAAAAGTATTTGTTATTTATCTGAAATTCAAATTTAACCTAACTGGACATCTTTTTTTTAACAACCCCAATTCAGTTCTGCCTGCCCCATTTTTATAATGTTATTTTTTGGGCAGTAATTCCTAAAGAGGTGAAGAGATCATTTTCTAAGAGTCATGTGGGTTTGGCTCTTTCTAGCTGATCTATAAAGGAAAATCTTAACTTTTTCCATAAACTTCTCCATTAAAATAGAGGATAACTCCGTTGTTAAGAATTGATGGGCTTCCCAAGACAACACTTATAGGCAGAGCAAAAACTATCATGCAAACCCTGGTCAAGTGAGATCAAGATTGTGTGCGTGACCTTTACTGAAATACAGTTCTACATGGGATCATGTCTGCTGGAGGAAGGTTTCTGTTGGCAGGCCCAGCATTTGTCCCTCAGCAAAGACCTTTACATTTATCACTGGCATCAAGGAAGACATGATGAGCAGAAATATTTGATGTATTGATGGCGTGTTTTTCTGGTTGATACTTCTGATAACAGATTCAAGAATTAAAAATAATTTGGTAGACTGAAATGGTAGGCTGAATTATCAGCAATTAACATAATAGGAACAGTGGTTAGATTACGTACCTGGCTCCAAACAGTGAGCTGCACTTGGTAAATTTGTGGGGATCCGTGACTTAGAATCATAAATAAAAGCAGGAGTTAGCATTCAAATTTACTTGTAAGGCCACCGTGTTGTCTTAGTGGTTTTCTTTTCTCTCTTTCTAAACAGTAGGCCTTTGAGTGAGGAGGTTTTACGAGGTGTTAGCATGGCTGACTCAAATGATTCCAGAGGCATGTTTTCAGTTGTGTGGGAAAAGAGCTCACAACTATTTATGTAAAGTCCATCTGGTGTCAAGGCCTGGGTGCTATTTGGATAAATGAAACACAACTATTTCCCAACATGCTTTCCTAGCACTGGGTGGTTAAGAAAAAAGTTAAAGTGACCTACATGGAAAACAACTCAGAACATTCTGAGTCTTGACCCAGTGCCTCTTCAGCTTGAGGTTATATCAGATTCACCTACGGCTTCACTTAAACAGTGAGCTCCCCTCTCAGAGTTTTTGACACAGAAGGTCAGGAATGGGGCCCAAGAACTTGCATTTCTAAAGACTTCTAACAATGGTGATGCTGCTGGTCCAGGATCTTACTTTGAGAACCACTGCTGTAGACTGTGAAGTTCATATTAAAAAGTTCCTGCCCTAACTATGAAAGTCTGTGACCCTGACAAATACTGGGGACAAAAATTGAGAATAGATAGCATTGATTCTACTTGTGTGTATTATCCCCCCAAAGGGGCAGACTTGTGAAGGTTTAGGGCGAGGATAGATGGGGATGGGGAGGTGTGGTCAATCCATTTGCCCCTTGGGTATCAAGTTCTCTGGATCTTCACTGATTCCCCTGAGAATTCGCCTTTGAAGTACATGGCAACATAGTGCCGAGAGAAGAGATGCTTCTTCAAGGCCTCTCTGCCATGACCTCAGCATGGCATTACTATAACCAAAATGGTGCCCATGATGGTGTTCGGATTCTTTCAAGGCGTCATGTACCATTGAACAGGTGACAACCATGGGGTTCTCAGTTCTGTTTTGTTAAGAAAATAAAAATAATAAGTGGCATTAAACTAATTCCATAAATGCCTGTTCCCTGCTGATAGGGTGGCCACATTCATTGTTCCATTGCTTTGTGGGTTGTTTTTTTTTTTGTTTTTTGTTTTTTGTTTTTCCTGGAGTGGCTATAATACAAGCCATGATTCATGCAATGTGCCAGCCTCAGAGATATCAAGACCCATTTGCATAAATATCCACAATCATGTTTCTAAAGCTGTTTCCTTATTTCCCTTTGTTACTGTTTTCCTTTTCATTGAGGTCAGTTGAAATAGTCTTTAATTGAGGCTATTCTTACACACACACATACACACACATACACACACACACACACTATAATTGAATTATAAATTCCATGAGAACAGAATCAACACCTATTTTCTCAGAGAGCTATTTCTAACCCTAATGAAGTACCTTACACATGGTAGCTATACAAAATCTGTGACTGACTGAGTGAATAAATATGTATATCTTTGCAAGCCAGTGATCTTGGAGGTTACCCATTGATCCTCCATGTGTTGTTATCTCTGAATGCACAGGAACTTTGTTCTTCCTGTGAACCAAATGCAGATCCTGAGTTAAGCCTTACTAACATTTACCTGTTCCCTTCTAAAGCTATTTTGTAGGAAAGACAGTATTTCGATTGTTTATAGATTTAACGTTGTATATTCATTGATTATATCTACCACATTTATTTTTAAAGGTTTTTAAATAGTTTATTAAAGTACAATTACACAAAGGTAAATGATTTTAAAACACATAAAACACAATATGGAAAAAGAGTAGAGGGATATAATTTTTAATATTTAGTACCAAATTTGCTTTGAGTTTCCACATAACCGTGGGAAAAGATGGAAATGTGTTGCCTTACATAGTTCTCATTGTTTGGATAAAGAAGAGAGAGAGAGAAGAAGCATGCTACATAATGGGAAGACACAATTTTTCCATTTGCGTATATGTCTGGTAGGAATGTGTCTTAAGAGTCTTTATGGAAAAGAGCTCTTGAGTTATACAAGGAATAGCTTTTTCAACAGCTATTTTGCCAGAGGTATAAAAACTTTCTTCTCCTGGTTTACTTTGTATATCTTACCTCAGTAAAGACATGAAAAGGAATCCTGATAAGGTGAATGCATTCCCACAGAGAGCTAAGCTTCCTGGTGATCAGACTTGATTCAGGAAGAGCACTCAATGAGCTGAGAGGATTAAATGATCAATGTTTCTTTTAGATTAGCCCTCTCAGATATCAATGATCACCAGCCTTAGAGGAGATAATGAGGCAATTTCAATATTGAGCATTCCAGAGTGTCTCAAGTATGGGAAGTCCATGTGGTTAGGTTCGGAAGATGGCTCAACGCCAACATAACATGGCCGGCCCCAGCACTGGCCCTCTGTCAGGACACGGCTAAGGCCCCGGTCCCTGGTCCAGTGGGAACACGTGAGATGACTTTGTGTGTTTTTAAAAAAAATTTTAAATGTTTATTTTATGTATTTTGAGAGAAAGAGAGAGAGTGTGAAGGGGGTGGTGCAGAGATAAAAGGAGCTAAAGAGAGTGAATCCCATGCAGGCTCTGTACCATCAGCACAGAGTCCAAATGATGAGATCATGACCTGAGTTGAAATCAAGAGTAAGACGCTTAACCGCCTGAGCCATCCAGGCCCCCTGGCTTTGTGTGTGTCTTAATCAGGGTTCCCAAGAAGAAACAGAGATGTGAGTGCAGGTCCTTTCTTAAGGGGCCTCAGGGGGCATCAGAAATGGATAGGAGACAGGAAAGACAGGCAGTGTAAGGTCCCATACTGAGCCATGGTAGGTAACTAAAGATTAACCCCGTAAGAAAACTCTAGAAATGAGGTAGACGGCATGCCTCAGAGTTGTCCCACCTGGGGAAAGAGGGAAAAAGAGTATTGATACATCAGTTCTCTTTAGTTGACTGTACTTCAACTCAACCAGTTGAGGGCTACTCCCGTGAAAAGGGTGTTAATTCCAGAGCACTTCGCACCAGAGGGGCTTTAACACTGGCCAAGCAATCTTCCGTGGGTCTAAGGAAAGTCCTCAAACACAGAGCTACAGACCCTGCCATCAGAAGACTGGAGCACGGTGAAATGGAGTAGGGTCTGAGATAGTTGGCAAGACACTGGCAGCTTCTCTGGTGTAGAAGTCACCTTTAAACATTTTTATTTTATTTTTGAGAGAGAGAGAGAGAGAGAGAGCACGAGCGGGAGAGGGACAGAGAGAGAGGGAGACACAGAATCCGAAGCAGGCTCCAGGCTCTGAGCTGTCAGCACAGAGCCCGACACGGGGCTCAAACTTGTGAACCACGAGATCATGACGTGAGCCGAAGTCAGTTGCTTAACTGACTCAGCCACCCAGGCGCCCCTAGAAGTCGCCTGTAGAAGAGAGTGAGCGCAGTATTAAATAGCTCCGAGTGCTTCAGTTCTCTGTCAGATGAATGAGCAAATTTGTCTCTATCTTCGCCTCAAGTAGAAAGACTCACCATAGTCTCTGTGTATTTTTAACACCTCTCTGTGCTTGCTAATTATTTTTTTAGTTATTTTTTTTTTTTACGGAACAGAAGGTAAACTCAAGATCATTATTTTTTGCAAGCACCATTATCTAGTTAGGGATGCCCTAACACTGTTTTGTTTCCACTGGGATTTCTCCTTAAGCATACCTTCTATTTGTGTAAGACCATGTTGCTTTTTTTTTTTTTTT
>NW_024412421.1:32687295-32715108 GCF_014898765.1 Herpailurus yagouaroundi
GAGATCGTGACTTGGCTGAAGTCGGACGCTTAACCGACTGCGCCACCCAGGCACCCCCATGTTGCTTTTCTATGTACAGTAGTGATATGGTTTCCTTTTTAAATGAATGTATGTAAGTAAAAAAAAATAAAAGTCAATGTGCAGAAAAAAATTAATGACATTAAAAATATATCTAGTGATGTGCTGGTATATGTTTGAAAACTGGCTCTCTGGGGAAGAAAAAATCCATAATTTGTAGTGTTGGCCTATTTCTGGGGTGTAAATACTCCCACTATGACTCAAGACATAAATAGCTACCAACACACCACCAGATATACATCATTGGTTCTCACAAGCTGGGATTAGTGGGCCCCAGCACATTTCCAGGCACCACCCGGAGATACAGGCTCACAAAGTTCATGTGCCATTCACAAATCACTTCATGAGCAAAATGAAGGGCAGAACTCGTATTATCTTTCAGATGTTTAAAAAATTTGGTACTTAGGTGAGTCACAGGTGCACCAGCTGACAGAACAGTAATAATAACTCATGCGTGTTCTTAAACCACCGTTCAGGTGAGATCCTGGAGTACAGACTCTCAGGTACACGATTGTTGATTTCACCCTATGAGAAGGAAAACATTCAGTGTTCCCAGACTCCTCCATAACTGTTGTTGCCTTCTGGTTTCCTGCGGAACGGGTGTTATTAAGAAACATTTCCTTCCCTCTGGTTCCCGTGAACTACAATGTTTAGTCCCAGGTCCCTGAATGTCTGAACTTAGTTTACCCATTTCTCAAGTTGTTTGTTACTTGCAGTGTTGATAACACGTATGAGCCTGTGGCTAATGCGGGTGTATTTCGTTCCACTGTAGGTAGGACGCTAAGCCTAACATTTGGGAATGAAGATCTCAGCAAAAACCCTACTTTGGACATATATGTTGCCTTGAACAAATTACCCTCTTTTTTTATATATATACCTGTAAAATGAAGGTGGTAAAATTAACAACCAACTTATGAAGTCATCCTGAAGCTAGAGTGAGCAGCTGAACATCACTGCTTGTGTAATGGTAAAGATGGGTACAAACCTTAACGGTTCTAACTGTGGTTATTTGCCTTATTACTCTTTACCCCACAGATCCATGTGGGTTTTGTAATCGGTTTAGTGCACTGTTCTAGTTTCTTTGTTTTGTTTTGTTTTTTAATTCCAGATGTGACTCAGGTGAGGTTGGCATAGCACCAGATCTTTCTGGCTTCCCTCACCTTAGCTGGCTCCTGCTTCACACATCTTTCAAGATGTTTGTAGAAAACTAATCAGCATCTATGTTTGTTTTCTAATTTTCTTTTGCTCACACATACCATGGCCACTTGATTAGCAATCAGCACTGTGTTGGCAGTTACATACAGGCCCCACTCCTCCTAATCAGGGATGTAGGAAGCAAACGCTGGTGTTTAAAGGGAACCCTTTTTTGAGCTCTTGTCCCATGACTCCTAATTGTTGTAGTTCTCAAACTCAACCCAGCTGCACGCTTTATTAGGGAAACATTTATTCAGATAACAAGCCTTGGGTATGAAAGAGGAGTAATTATTTTGGAAATGCATTTGAATCATTGTATGCCATAGTGCAACTCATGTTCCAAATGGAGAAGGTGCACATTCGGGCAGAAATGTTGCTTTGTAGATGGACAATACCGCAAGCATGTGACTGGGAGTTGCTGGCAAATGATAGAAAAATGGACAAATGAAAAGACGCCAGCAAAATATGAGGTAAAAAGCGATCGAAACTCTGAAAACTGACCAACATGAATGAAATGCCTAAATTTCATTCATGAACTCTTTCCTTCTTTCTCTCTCTCTCTTCTGTTCTTGCTGTCTCTTTGTTTCTTTCTTCCTTCCTTTCTCCCTCCCTCTCACTTTCCTTTCCTTTCCTTTCCTTTCCTTTCCTTTCCTTTCCTTTCCTTTCCTTTCCTTCCTTCTCCATCAAATATTTTTGAGCTCCTATCATAAACCTTGCTCTCAAAGAGCTTGCTAGGAAAGAGGCAATGAAAATATGTAACTGATGTCACCTGGGATCTCCCATCTTATGAAATGTAAACAACATAGGGCCAAACCTCCATTCCATGCCTTGCAAATGTTTAGTGATGTCTACAAACTTTGGGGATTTCATGGAGCTCACATGTCATTGGTCACCCTGGCTCCAAGACCATGCTTCTGCTTATTTAGTTTTTTTGCCTTACTGTTTTGTTCACATTCCACAATCCACATGTAGAAAATGGCCCCTCCTTTTTTTTCACAAAAAATTCACATAAAGCATTATGTGGGTAGCACACTTTACTGAAATTCTGGGAAGTTGCATTTGGAGGTTGTATCAACTCCGAGTGGAATATTAAACATGACTATTCTTAAATCTTCTTCAGGCATCAGGCACATGTTCTTTGGCTGTCTACCTCCAGTTCTGATTTCTCACCTCCCACAGTTGTCTTGTCCTGCCTCCCTTCCCATCGCTTTTCTTTAGGTTTCTATCCTCCATGCTGGGCCTGCTCTGTGCTATGAGTCTGTTCTCAGTTCCTGATCTTTCACTAGGGTCCAATTGTGACTACTTATATGCAGACCCAAGATGTTCTCCAGAATGAAAGACCTTGTTAAATTTAAGAACTTCCCTTAGTGGTAATTTAAGTTCTTTACATATTCTGAATTTAAGTCTTTGATAAATGTGTGTATTCCAAATCTCTGCTTGTCTTTAACTTTCTTATTGGTATCTTTTGATAAACAGATATTCTCTATTTTAATGAAGAACAATTAATATTTGCATGCCCCAAGGTCACAAACATCCTCTACTATGCCTTTTAAAAACTTGATTCTTTAATTTCCATTATGGATTTTCATGTCAAATTAATGTTGTGTTTGGTATGAAGGATCAAGAATTATTATTTTTTATAATCTCTCCATCACCATTTACTGAGAAGACAATCCTTTCCCCCACTGAGTCGCAATGACCGCTTTGTCGTAAATTGAATGGCTACATATGTGTGCTCTATTTTGGCACTATGTTCTGTTCTTTTGGCTTTTATATTCATCTTTGTGCCAATTCAAGGATGGTAATTTTTCATCATTTTCCTGTTCACATAGGCATTTAAAATATCCTGTGGTAAGTACTCTGAGTAGAAGTACAGACTATAATACATGCCAGAGGACGTAACCTAAAGATATCAGAAATGCCTTTCCCAGTAGATGTCATTTAGGCTGAGAAGCGCTTTACAGGTGTGCACTCCGGGACATGCCCACTCAGCTGTCACCTCACTTTATGATGGGTGCACTAACTTGGTTGTTGTGAACCACGTTGTATATGCACTGGCCTGAAATAATAATGCCAATAAAACAAGGAAGATACTCAAGTAGAGGTAGAATAGCTTCACTGTAGATATGTGACCCTGAAGCTCAAATAGAATAAATGATTTGCCCAAGGTCATAAAGCTGATGAGTTCTGATACCTTGTTTGGGACTCCCGTTTCCCAGTAGATCATGATATCGCATGACCTCCGATTACCGACATCCAAGGTCCCTGGACTAGAATGTGGTGAACCCTATGTTTGCACTCAGTTCTGCTTTACTCTAAGACTATGCTTTATCCAGTATCCTTGATTGCCTCCCTGGAAGAGCTGAATTATTTGTATGCCTCAAAAAGAATGAGCTAATTGATTCTCATTTTAATACAGTAGCTCTGCCCTAACCCTATCAATATGTATCCAAAAAATCTTATGGTGCATGACTAATTGCACTTTTGAATTATATACATTTAATTACATATTTGATTTGATAGTTTCGCATTTAGAATTATTGCCATTTCCTACTTACCTATCTTCTGTTCTTGCATCCTAATTGTCTTTGTTACAGACTCCTTTCTTATGCATAGAAAAAAATATAGGCATGATTTCTTCTTTCCATATGTGTGTATTCTATACTATACATGAGTCAGATATGATAGTATAGAACAGATAGGTCCTCATAATGTACTCTTTGCAAGATGGATCTCCTTAAGTATAATTATGTTGTAATGATGGAAATGTCTGTGAAAGATTTTGTCTTTTAGTATATAAAACTAACTATCCAGTAGTGAAAGTTTATATGACTTAAATGGAAGAAGAATTCATGGGGGAAAAAAAAAGTTTAATTAGCATAAGACTTTGAAAATCCTTTCTGGGTAAAATAGACAGTTCCTTCCTTCTGTTTGAGGCTCTGACTGATGGCTTCACTGTTATGAGACAATGTATGCTTGACACAGTATCTGTGGATAAAACCACCGGCTTCTATCAAGTCGATCAAATATTTATTGACCACTTATTATGTCCAGAACACTTTGGGGAACAAGAAATATAAGCCTACCCTTGCCCTTAAGGATATATCAATTGAGATACAATTTAGACCGCTGCAATCAATTACACAGATGTCTCAAAATTCAGTCTCTAGATGTTTGGTGTAAACAAGACAAAATGTTCTGATAATGAACCTAGTTTCCTTTGTCATGTGACTTGGCCTCCCGCATCCTTGAAATAATCTCACATTTTTCTGCAAGTATGAGCCTCGACCGATTCTGCAATCTGTTGAGAAAGAAGGTTCTGGAAATACTGTCGGGCTCTGCGTCTTATTCAGGCCTTGCTTCCACTTCTGTGAAGGCGCTTAAATAGCCCTTTATCAACTCAGACCCCTCGAGATTGAGTATTTAATTTCTCTTCATCTGCAGCCTTAGGAAATAACCCAATTCATTACTTAGCCATTACTTAATTCATTACTGTCATTAGAGATCAGGAGAAACATCTTACCAGGGCTGAGAGTACATGACAGACCTCAGCTCTCTTTGTCCAGCATGACGAAAAGGCTATGGAAGGGCCCTAATCTGAAAGTCCAGTTATGGGGTTGGATTTTATTACACTCAGCAGTGCCAAACCTTTGCTGGATGATTCACACAGGCATGGCCTAACCTGATAGAAGAAGTTTGCTGCCCAAAGTGTTCGCCAGTACTTTGTGTCCTCAGGGAGTGTTAGACTCCCTGAGCTTGCCGATCTCTTAACAGGACAGAACAAATGGACAGAAGAGTGTGTCAAGAGGTCAACACACAAGGGAGCTGGTTTCTGTAGGTTGGGGTGAGCATGGGGACTTTCTTCCCAGGGGACATTTGGCGATGTCCGGAGATAATACTTGTCATAGTGGAGAAGGAGAATACAATTGGGACCTAAGGGGCAGTGGTCAGGGATGCTAATCCTATATTGTACAGGACAGTCCCTCAACAGAATTATCTGGCTCACAATGTGAACGTTTGTTGAGAAACCCTGAGTACCTGCCCACTACTGCCCCCCTCTAAAACTATGCATATTGAATTGTACGCCCTTGTGGACTTACTGTTTTTTTTTTAACTGATTAGTGAGATACAGCTGGATGGATATCTAAGCCCCTATCTGTCTATCATCCATTGTGTATCTAATCTGTCTACCTACTTATTTGTCCATTTCCGGCTTCATTTCACAAAGTACAATGTAAAGCAGTTTATACAAACTACACCAAATAAGGTAGTTAAAAATACATCTAAACAAGAGAAAATTTAAAAATACACAGGGAGGGGTGCCTGGGTGGCTCAGTCGATTAAGCATCTGACTCCAGCTCAGGTCATGACCGCAGAGCTCATGAGTTGGAGCCCCATGTCGGGCTCTATGCTGATAGCTCAGAGCCTGGAGCCTGCTGCTGATTCTGTGTCTCCCACTCTCTCTGCCCCTCCCCTACTCGCTCTCTGACTCTCTCTCTCTCTCTCTCAAAAATAAATAGTAAACATTAAAAAAATACACAGGGAAAATACCAATTAAAGTGGGTATTGTCAATTGTGCAAAATGTATTACACTGGTAATCTGACAAGTCTGACCTATAAATTTGTTTCAGCTCTCTTTGAGCTTCCTGTTAGCCAAAACAAATTTTTTAAAGTCATTATATTTATTATATTATATATTATCCATGAGAAGAAAACAGATTAAGCAATGCTTTTAGTGGTTCAAAGGCATTTCTCACTTGGAGCTTAACATAGGTCATGGGTAGCAGTTGCTTTTAATGTGAAGAGCAAGATAGCAACTATTTTCATCTTTGGGGGCCATAAGGTTTCTGTTCTGGTCACTTGATGGTGCCACTCTAGCCCCAAAGTGGCTGTAGATGGTATGTAAACCGATGGGTATGATTGTGTTCTAATGAAACTTTGTTTACAAAAACAGGCTAGGGGCCAGATTTGACCCTCAGGCCATAGTTGGCAGATCCTTAGCGCAGATCTCAGTAATGCCCCTAAATCAAGTGAGAAATGGGTTTTAAGATGATGTTTTCTAGACTACTCAGCGTAAGCTGAGAGCATAACCCCAGGAGATGTAAAGCAAGAATTTCTGCACCATTGGCAACAAGTACAAAAAGCATCTTCAGGCCCTTTACAGAAATATGTATCAAGGGTTGTGTATTTGTGTATTGTTTTGTTTGTTTCCATTCAGTTTTTCTTTGGGCCAGACCCCTCCTTGTTTGGTGTAGAGATACCCCAGTGTAATAAAATCCCTTGTCTCTGATATTAAGTCTCACTTGCAAGGAAAGAAAACTTCACCTTGCTCCTTCCGTCTTCCTGAATGTTTAAAAGTTATGCAGAGGTGAAGCATTGTGACAAGGCGAAAGTATTATTTCCCTCGAAAATATTTCAGATATTTTGAGGCAGATGGATGGCACAGTTCTAAGTGGCCATGATAAAATAGTTACTTCAGATTCTGCCTCTGAGTCCCTTCCCCCCAGGTAGTCTCCACTTGTCTGATGGCCTCAGCTTGGCTGTCACCTCCTTTGTGAAGGATTCCATGAGTCTTCTCTTTTGGCCTTCTCTAGAGCTTTGTACTTCCGACTTTTATAACACTTTTCTTGATATCTTATAACTTCTTTTCCCCATTATCAGTTGAGCTCTTTGAAGGAAGAGTATGGGACTTTCTGATTTTATACTCTTCCCCTCTGTGGCTATTGCAACATCTAGTACAAAGTAGCCATAACTATCTTTTGGGTAAATGAATGAATCAGTGGACACATGCATGGATGGAGGGATGCATGGAGGGATGGATGAATGGAGGGATGGATGAGTGGATAGAGAGAGGGAGGAAGAGATAGGTAGATGGGTAGAATAATGGAAGGAAGGACATCGGTGGTGTCTTAAAAATGTAAGTTCAAACATAGGTAGCACTATTGCAAAATGTTTCACTGGTAAGCACTCTGACAAATTTGTCCTATATCCTCATATAAAATTAATCTCCATCTTGGTTCTGTAACAAAACAAAATCTCAGGACACCTGGGTGCCTCCCACAGTCAAGCGTCCAACTTCCGCTTGGGTCATGATCTCGCGGTTTGTGAGTTCAGGCCCCACGTCAGGCTCCAGGTTGATGGTGTAAAGCCTGCTTGGGATTCTCTCTCTCTCCCCCTCTGTCTCTTCCCCTTCTCTGTGCACACTCACTCTCTTTCCCTCTCAAAATAAATAAACTTAAAAAAATAAATTTTTAAAAAAACCCAAAATCTCAACTCAACATATCTGATTTATGTCTCAACATATAATACATATGCCTAGACCGTCACTGACAGCCAAAATGATTTATGTATACAATCATTAGAGTGAAGTTCAAAGTGTTTTAAGCAGAATCTACATTTAGGCTACATATGTGTGTATTACAAAGGATGCTGAAACAGATGAGATAAATACAATCAAATCATTGCTAACAACACTCAGCCAAGTCATTGTAAGTCTACACATACATTAGGATGTATCAAATGTTATTGGATATACTATCAGTGGTGTCCAGCAGACATTGACAACACCAGCATGTGTGTTGTAACCTGATGTTTGCCCTTGTAGGATCTATGCCTCCTTGCACAGAACTTGCAGTTTTTCCTACTGCCTATTTTGCTGTCACCTGTGTCCGCATTTTGTATTCCTCCAGCTGTCTTTTCCTCCTGTCACCTATATTCACTCTACCTACCTTGGCTTCCCATTCATAGAAGGGTGAACAAGAGTAGTTGCAGAGCTGATATTTTTGGACAGTCCTGGAAAAAATGGAAATACTGGATCACGAAATCCAATGTTATCCATGTTTGTGTCTTGACTAAGTCAACTGTTACTTTACAGGGTCTTAGTGTTCCCATTTGGGTGTTCACATCATTCTGACACATGCCTCGACTGATAAGAATAGCACAACACTAAGTGAATTATTACAAAGATATATCTTGAAAGAACTGTTTGCTCAAAGAGGAAACTTATCTAATTAAAAATTTCCTTGCATAGGGACACCAGGGTGGTTCAGTTGGTTAAGTGTTCGACTCTTGATTTCGGCTCAGGTCATGATCTCATGGTTGGTGAGATCGAGCCCCATTTTGGACTCTGCACTGACAGCACGGAGACTGCTTGGGATTCTCTCTCCGTCTCTCTGTCCCTCCCCCTCATGCAGGCACACTCTCTTCCTCTCTCTCAAAGTAAATAAACTTAAAAAAAATTTTTCCTTGCATATAAAATATCAAAAACCACAACCAGATAGTCTTATATGTGTTTTATTCAAAAATTAAACTTGAGGTGTGGGGACTTTCTGCAGTGCACCAAAAGTTATTTTGGCATTACTTTCCCACACTTCAAGTTTATCTTCTTAGATTTTCGATGGAAATCAATTCCTCAAATGGAATTTTATTACAAACTGCTGAAAATACTATTTAAAGTGAAATGCCTGACAAAGATGGGTGTCATGGCAGCAATGAATTCATGATGGGGCTAGTTGGAAGTGTATGACATTTTAAGTGCCTCATCACTCTGAATTCATTTGGCATTTATTGTAATAGAAATGACCGTATTGAATTCATTTGGCATTCATATGGACTTCACATGTATTTATGGAGATATAACATGGTAATTTAACATTTACTGTACTAAGCATTATTTAATGGGCACTGAAAGACATTGTCATACAATGCTTAATAAAGTTAGTACTTCTAAAGTTAATCTTCTGTCAAAACAAAGAAATGGAAAACCATTTTGATTCCCCAAGTAAATTATTTGGATAAGCCAAAATTATGTATTTACTCTCCCAAATATGCTTTCTAAATTTTTAAGCCAGAAGGTTGACTCTAGGACCAAGACAATAAGGCAGATGTTCAGTTTAGACTCCTTTATATTCTGAAATTGTCTGCAAATACATTAATCTCAGTCTAAAAGTATTAAGAAAGATTTTCTTGGAACATCAGCAGTAAATTTAACACATGGCGAGCCTTCAATGGATTTATTCTTTCTCCCCCTCTAGAGTTCAGTATGCTCCCTTTAACATGGTCCTGGAAAATAAATTTCTGTTTTATCCTTGCAGAAAAACTATTTTTAGACCAAACAGATCATTATTTGGGAACAATAACAAGTTCTCAGTCATGAGGATCTTTGCTGAAGAGTGAAGGAAGGGTTCTTCATCAACCATGATGGCATTCTTTTCTTTTTCTTCTGAGAACAGAGTTTGAGGACACAGCATAAGACAAAGTTTGCTCTTAGTCCCTTTCAAATATGTGGACTAGGATGAACTTCCCTCCCTTGAATTTTCTCACTTGTCTTGTTTAGTCCACTCAAAAATAGAACTTTTATTGAAAACTTACCAAAAGTCACCAAATAACTAGTCCTCCTGGCTTGAGTTCAATCAGTGCCCAACTATGATCCTAGAGTATCGCTTATTGTAACATTAATTTACTGAAAATATTTTAACACGGTCTAGAAAGAGGGAGAAAGAGAGTTACTTATTTTTACATATACCCTGTCTAGACATTTTAAGTAATTAATATCACTTCCAAATTACCATAAAGGATTCAGTTACGGCAAATATCTTCCATATCTACATTATGAGAGAGCTTACAAATCCCTAATATCAAATAATCTCAAGTAACCCTCCTCTGTGGTCCAGGGCAAGATTTTAAGAGTGAGGACGGGGCCCTGGGGCGGGGGGAGGGGGGGAGGTAGAGGGGAAGGGAGGCGTGCCTTAGTTTCCCAGAACTGCCATAGCAAAGTGCCACAAACTGGGTGACTTAATAGAACAGACATGTATTGTCTCAAAGTTCTAGAGACCAGAAGCTTGAAATGAAGGTGTTGGCAAGGTCATGCTCCCAGCAAATCCCCAAAGGGAAGATCCCCCTTCCATGCCTTTTCCAGGTTCTGGCAGTTTCCGCTATACCTTGGCTTGTAGCTGAATCACTCTGAACTCTTCGTCTGTCTTCACATGGTGTTCCCCCTGGGTGTTTGTGTCTTCACACTGCATTTTCCTCCACTTATAAGGACAGCAGTCATATTGGATTAAGGCCCACCCAAATGACCTCATCTCAACTTACTACATTTCTAAATACCCTATTTCCAAAGAAGGTCATATTCAGAAGTGCTGGAAATTAGGCCTTCAGCATCTTTTGGGGGATATCGTTCAACCCATAATAGGAGATACCCTACCAATTTTTAATAGGGTTAATATTTTAAAGCATGCATTTATTTTTATAATTGTCTTTGTTATGGTAGGATCTGAAACAAAAAAAAAAATTTATTTGCCCTTAGGGTTTCTTTGTTTTCTGCTATTTGTGTTAGCACTAGTCAGAAAAATAAAGCTTTCTCTATGACACATTGCATTTTTCCTTTCACATGAGAAATACTATTGTGTAGTCATCTCCTCTTTGGTGTAAGTGTATCTCCTTGGTTTCTGTGATACAGCATCTTTTGTTAATTATGAGTCGCTTTGCTTTCTTAACTCAAGTTTGCTTTCATTGCTTAATAGGAGCCATACTCCTTGTATGAACAACTAGATACTTCATTTGAAATCAGAATTAATCTTCAGTATGTTTTACTCGGAATATCAGTTAAGTGTCTCTTGGTAGCAAGCAATAGGAAACACTCTAATGTTAGGCAGAGGAGTAAAAGGAAGAAAAAGAATATTGTTAGTATGTGTATTCGTTTGCTAGAGCTGCTGTAATAAAGCACCACAGACTGATGGCTTAAATAATAGAAATTTATCAGTAAACAGTTCTGAAAACTAGAAATCTCAGATCACTGTACAGATAGGGTTGTTTCTTTCAGAGCGCTGGGAAGGAGAATCTGATCCATGTCTCTATTTAGCTTCTGGTCGTTTGTTGGACATTTTCAGCACCCATTGGTGTGTGGGAGCATCACCATAGTCTCTGACTTCATCTTCTTCACGTGGTATTCTCCCTGTGTGTGTTTCTGTGTCTGCGGCCAAATTTTCTCTTTTTTAAAAAATTATTTTTAAGGTTTGTTTATTTTTGAGAGGGGGAGAGAGAGATAGAGAGCAAGAGAGGGGCAAGAGGGAGAGAGGGGGACAGAGTATCCAACGCGGACTCTGTGTTGACAGCAGAGAGCCTGATATGGGGCTCAAACTCACAAACTCTGAACCATGAGATCGTGACCTGAATTGAAGTTGGACACAACTGACTGAGCCACCCATGTGCCCTCAGATTTTCTCTTTTTATACAGACTTCTGTCATATTGAATTAAGGCCTACCCTAATGGCATAGTTTAACTTGATAAAGACCCTATCTCCAAATAAGGTCATATTCTGAGGTATACCAAGTGTTAGGACGCCAACATATTTTTGAGGAGGACACAACTCAGCCTATAAGAGTGGGATAATGGTATGTGCATGGAATTAAAGGAGGTACTGACTAAGAAAGGAAACAAAAGCATGTCTGGGTGCTGCAATCTGTGAACCTTCTAGAACCCTCCCACCAATATGCCTAGATGTCACCCATGTCTATATTTCTATCTCCTGAATTTCAAATCCCGAAAAAGAATTTGAGTGATACAGTTTGATTCAGGTACCTTTCCTTGGATCAATCACCTGTGGCCAGGAGGTGAGGGTATAGGACATAATAGCCATGTTTGGTAGGGGAGGGTATGTGTGTATGTGTATAGGAGTTTTGCCTCAAAGTAGGTGGAATCATAATGAGACTATGCACTGGCACAAGGGTATGTCCTTACCATGCTTCCTCTACTCTTTCCAAACTCTTGAGAGGAAAGGCTGTCCTAGCTCCCAAAGAAGGGATGGCTTTTCATTGAATCACCAATTATAAATTGACCTTCTAAGGGGCACCTGGGTAGCTCATTTGGTTATGTGTCTGACTTCAGCTCAGGTCATGATCTCATGGTTCATGGGTTCGAGCCCCATGTCGCGCTCTGTGCTAACAGCTCAGAGCCTGGATCCTGCTTCAGATTCCATGTCTCCCTCTTTCTCTGCCCCTCCCCTGCTCATGCTCACTCCCTCTCTCTCTCTCTCTCTCTCTCTCTCTCTCTCTCTCTCTCTTTCTCTCTCTCAAAATAAATAAATAAATAAATAAATAAACATTAGAAAAATTTAAAAAATAAATATATAAATAAATTGACCTCCTAAGATGCATCCCCCTTGGTGCTGAAGGTATAGACATGAGCAGTGAGTGTTGATATTCAATCATTTGCATTGGTAAAATCTGAGGACAGATCTTTTCATTTCTTCCCAAGCCCAGGGCATGGCTCACCATGTAACATCTGTGTTACATATTGGGGATCCTAGAGGGCTAGATATAGCCTATTGGCTCCCCCAGAAACACTCTACACCATTATCTATCCTCCCTGTGCCACAAGACACTGGCCTGTATAGACCACATCAACCTGGGTCTCTTTCCCTCTAGTTTTGGGTTAGATTCTCTGGGTGACAGTGAGAGTCCTGGCAGAGAACAGATGACACAATTAAACTAGTTACATTGAAGATAATGTAATAAAGTTACTCTTGACAAAGATGGTGGACAATGTGTAAGGAAATTACATGATACCCTGACGAGCAGCACCAAAAGTGACCACATTCCAGTTCTCACACTTGACCATGGTACAAGCCATGTCCGTGGAAATCTACCTCACTGTGTCAAGATGCCCAGTTCCCCCATATAAGGCATCTGCAGGATTCTCAGGTGCTTCTCTAGACATTTGCAGACCTGGCTTGAGTAGAGGGAAGCCCAGAGAACTTCAGAGATGAGTCCATTCATCGCTGACCTGCACTCTCTCTGGTGTGGATGACTGTCTCCCCAGGGAGGAGTTTGGTGAATATTCAAAGACATAAAGGACATAAATTCTCTGTTAGTACAGCTTTCATATTCCCACCAGACCTGAGGGGCTCAGCACATTTTCCTAAGTGTTCTGTTTCCTTCCCAGGAGCCACAGAGTTGCCACAAGGAGATGAGGCCAATAAACCACTACATCTGTTTGTTTGTCATTTTTCTTTAGTGAAAGTTTTAACAAGACTCCCTCCCAACAGGGTCACAATCTCAACACATGTCGCTTTGCTGTATGCTTCGCTGGAACACTGTGTTGTGTTGGGATGAATTAAATGTACAATTACAGCATATTTTCTTGAAAGGAGTTTTGACAATGATAAATGCATAGACATTTTTCTACACTTAGTCAACCTGATTCCCTGCCCATCAACTTGCTCAGGATTTGCTCTGAAGAATCAGTCTCTTATAAACGGGGAACCTTGGATACTGAGCGTGGATCTGTGGGCCTGGGTTCAAATGCCATTTCTTCCAATTTTGTACTGTATGAGCTTGGGAAGCTTTCTTAATCCTGCTAGCCTACTTAGTTTTCTCATCTGTAAGAGAATGGTTTTAAATTACTTCCCTAATAGTACTGTTGTGTTAAATGAGACAACACTTGGAAAGTAATTAGCATCATCCCTGGCAAATAGTAAGCTCTCAATGAGTGTTGGCTAGCATTCATGCAGGTAATTTGTCCTCTTAACTGCAATGATGACTCTAACGTGAGTTCAAATCCCAAGCATATGGAAAAAAGCGCTTTTTGTTATTCTCAAAGCAGGAATAAACAGGGATTTTTCTACAGACGCTTGAATATAATAACAGTAGCTAATGTCTATTAATTATTTAGTATGTGGTAGACAGTATCATAAGTGTTTTCTGTGCATCTTGTTTAGTTATCATACCAACCCTATGAACTTTATATTATACATCTGTGTTACATATTGGGGATCCTAGAGGGCTAGATATAGCCTATTGGCTCCCCCAGAAACACTCTACACCATTTTCTATCCTCCCTGTGCCACAAGACACTGGCCTGTATAGACCACATCAACCTGGGTCTCTTTCCCTCTAGTTTTGGGTTAGATTCTCTGGGTGAACCAGTGAGAGTCCTGGCAGAGAACAGATGACACAATTAAACTAGTTACGTTGAAGATAATGTAATAAAGTTACTCTTGACAAAGATGGTGGACAATGTGTAAGGAAATTACGAGGGGTTGTTCCGCCTCCTGGACCTAGCGTTGGTGTGGCACCATTATCCCTACAAAGCCTATGGGATAAAGGTTGAGCGTAGTTTCCAGAGCCAGAGTCAGAGAATGACATGTAGAAAGGGCTGCCAGTGACAAGACTGCAGTCTTCAGGTGAGGGATGCAACCAGCCTTCATTGACCTTTAGGCAGGAAACCAGGAGAACTGATACCCTGCCTTGCTCTTCCTCCGTCTCCAACCTCTTGCTGGTTTTCTTCATTTGCTAAACCCAGCTAGAACCCAGCTAGAAGGCTTCCAGGTGACCCTATCGAGGGACAGAGCAAGGGAGAGAAGGGAGAGTGAATTCAGAGGACCACGCAAATGTATACGGTACATCTATGAACACAACACTAGTAAGTGATATTTGCTTTAAGCCATGGAGAATGAGATATCCTTTGCTCTACTGTTCTAAACCTCTCATTTTCTCCTCCTTCTTTATCTCTTTTACTATTCTTCTTCATAGACTGTGACTTCTAAATATTGTAGTGGGAAACTTCAAATGGCTTCACATCTTAGAGTAATCCAGCTACTCTTAGATTTGGGAAAATTTCATTTTGGAAAGGTCAAGATAACAAATACATTACTAAAAATCCATTTATCCTTTATTTTCTCATCATTGAAGGAAAGATTGCTGACAAATATGGCAATAAAGGTTTCTATTGCTGCAATTTTTATAACAAAAACAAACATAGTTCTTAATGAATTTTCGTTTATTAGATCAGCAATTGCCAACATGGGGTTCCTGGGTCTTAGGAAACCATGATGGTAGCAATGGAGGTCTGGAAGCTCTTTTAAATATTTTAGAAAGTCTAATATAATCATACTTTTACAAGTGATAAAGCTTCACAGACTAACAAAAACATCAAGATTCTCTGCTTTGGACTGAAATGATATTCGCTCTGTGTGGTGACCCTAGTAATTTCATGCTGATCAGAAGCTCCGATTGGCAGTTATGTATGCCTTTGGTTAATACAACATGGGAGAGCAAATGAATTATTACTTAATCTACGCAGTTTGCTAGATAAAGTCTTTGAAAACCTTGAATCAATTGGGGGAAAATAAACTGGATGCTTGGTAGTGAAATAATAAGCTTCATACAGGCTTGGCATTTCTCATATATGCAGGAAGGCCAAGGCAGTCTTCTAGATGTGCCCTTCATCTAGAAGATCTGCTGAAAAATTCAAGTCAGTTATTTGTTTTCAGTAGTAGTAACACACAGTTACTAAGTGGCCAGGCACAGTGCTGAAATGTTCCATGTATAATATCTTACTTCATCCTCCTAGTAGTCCTAGGAGGAAGGCAGTCTAGCTATCTCTTAAGTGGAGTTTTCTCAGAGGCTGACTCAAGGACAAGGGTTTGTGTGCAAGTTGTTTACTTGGGAGGTGATGCCAGAAAGTACTGGTGGGAGATGGAAAAGTGAGCTGGGGAAAGGCAGCATAGGATACATTACCAAGCAGGTTGCTGCTGCTGTGGACAGTAGCATCTGCCATGTTCCTGTCCTGCAGATGAGGAAGCGAAGACTTCATGAGTTTAAGTAATGTGTCCAAAGTCACAGAGCACTTGCAATGATGTTCCCTTACATAGAATTTTATAATACCTATGACGAAAGCCTACCAATATGCAATAGCCTATGAAATGAGTTCTGATTCTTGAAGGTTTTGTTTTGTTTTTTACAACAACTGGATTAAGAAAGGGGTCACATATCATACTAAGTCCCTCATATAAAGTGAACAATTCCATGGTTTTAGTATATTCACAGAGTTGTACAGCTATCATCACAATCAACTCTAGAACATTTTCATTACCCCAGAAGGAACCCTATGTGCATTCATAGTCGTGCTTCATTTCCTCCATTCCACCCCCATTCCCTGGGAACCAATAACCTATTTTCTGTCTCTATGCATTTGCCTTTTCTGGGCACTTCATATAAGTGGAAACATGTATTATGTGATCAGTTATGTATAACTTCCTTCATTTAGCACAATGTTTTAAAGGTCTACTCCCTACTGCAGCATGTATCAGTACTTCATTCCTTTTTATGGCTGAGTAATATTCAATTATGTGGATATGCCATATTTTGTTTATCCATTCATCACATGATGGATATTTGAGTTCTTCCCACTTTGGGCTGTTGTCAGTCATGTTGCTATGGAAATTTATTTATAAGGTTTTATATGGACATCCTTTTTTTTTTTTTTTTTTTTTTCCATTTCCTTTGGGTATCTACCTAGGAATAGAATTGCTAGGTTATATGGCAGCTCTGTTTTTAACCTTTTGCAGAACTGCCAGACTCTTCTCCAAAGTGGTCCTGGAGTTTATTGATGGCTTTAATCTGCTCTTCAAATGAGCAGGCTGCCTGCCTTGCACTCTTCGGCAAAGGAGAAAAATCACTACTGTGCTCTTGCAAACATAGATTTCAAGAATCCCTAGCGTATCCAAGAATGCTGCCTGCATTATCAGAGTTGACTTAAGTTGGTCCTGGATCTCAGTGCCTGCCCTTTTTGCTTGTTACTTATAAAAGATTAATAGTTTAACTTCATCATTATCCATTTAGTTTATGATTATGGGTTGTTTGGTTAATCCCACTGGTTGTAGTGATACACGTTGTCATGAAGAGTATTTTTGGCCTGCAGTTTCCAAATGACTAGAATTTAAAGCATATATGGATGGCAGTTTATTAAACATGCATTTGTTGTTGTTTTCATTTGGCCCCTGCTGTGAGTCAGGCACTGTGTTAGGTGCTGGAAATACAGTGGAGGGACAGAAACAAACACAATTCGGTTAGAGACAAATAAACTTGAAGAGGAACTCTAGGAGCAGTTGCACTGCTGAGTCATTGTTGGGGTCCTCTTCATGGCAAACAGCTCCTACATCCCTTTAATTCATCCTGAATCTGAGATGAGCTCTGCTCAAAAGTGCTACGTCACCAGTTAATGCTGTTGTACAGTTAATTATAAGTGACACAAGAAAGAAATGGAAAACCTCTTCCCCAACAGGGACTTGCAATTTAAATAAAGAGGGAGAATGCTTTGTGAAGTAGCTTCCACCTAGAAAAATCAAAATAAATAAAATCTGTTAATACGTATAAGGACAGTGATGGTTGAGGGCGTTCTATTTGCTCCCACGGTATTCTGAATATGATTTAATGTGGAAAACAAAACAAAATCTTGGTGGTTCTTATGGTGATGAGAATGCTAAATCAAGGCTTTGTTAATTTTTAACTCTGCCTACTGGACGCTGCTCTTGGATGTCCCACAAGTACTCTACAAGTACAGAATTAAAATCACAATCTACTCACAATTCCACCCTCAACCCAGCCCCAAACCTATTTCTTTCTCCTGTACATGGTTCCTATCTTAGCATCTTGAGGGTGCCACTCATCATGCTGTTGCCCACACCACAAATGTGGGCGTGACTCCTGTTTCTGCCTCTAGCTTCCCCCACCCATTTACCAGTAAGTCCTCAAGTCTTAATGATCGAGCATCCCATGTATTTCCCACAGAGATTAATTTCTCTCCATCCTGTGTCTACCCTATGTCAAGGCTACTGTCATCTCTTGCTTGCTAACTCTTCTCCCTAACTCTGGGGTCTACTCTACAACCTTTGCTCCAAAGAGCACCTGCGGGGGTGCCGGGGTAGCTCAGTCGGTCGAGCGTCTGACTTTGGCTCAGGTCATGATCTCACGGCTCATGGGTTCGAGCCCCATGTCAGGCTCTGTGCTGACAGCTCGGAGCCTGGAGCCTGCTTTGGATTCTGTGCCTGCCTCTCTTTCTGCCCAACCCACTCGCATTCTGTCTCTGTCTCTCTCAAAAATAAATAAACATTAAAAAAATTTTTTTAAAAAAGAGCACCTGGTGGATCATTCCAAAGCTCAGAAGTATGTCACTCCTTTTTAGAACTCCTCTGGTTAGTCATTACCTCGTTCAAGTCCACATTCTTTAACATGGGTGAGGACAGTTTTCATGACCCAGCATCTGATGACCCTTCCAGTTTTATTTTCTCCTGTCCCCTTGCCAGATGCTCCAAATTGAGCAGAGCCAAACCAAATCTTTTATTGTCCCTACAATGTGCCAGGTCCTTTTGCATTGGAGGCTTTGTATAAGCTGAATCTTAAAAAAGTACTTTTTCAATAGCATATGGGTCAGTGGATTTCTGTCCTCTCTTCATATTAATTATGAGGCAGATTCAGATGCCATTGCAAAATCTTGAACGGTGGTGATGTCAATAAGGTCGATGTGCATTTCTCTGTCAAGTGATAGTCCAGGCATAAGCGGCCCTGGACTGACGTGGTGGCTCTGCTCTGTCACTTGGAGATCCTGTGGAGACAGAGATGGAGAGAAGAAAATCTGTCTGAGAGATACGTGCAAGACTGAATCTTTAAGACCTGGCTTCCCTCTGGCATTCGGGCATCTGTGGAATGTTGCCTGTGTCCTTGTGGTCCCAAATGGCTCACTGTCACCTCTCATTCCAGTATTCCGGCCAGTGGGAAGGAGGGGATAGGGGAGGAGGCACACATCGCTTCTCTTAAAATATGCAGTTGAGAAGTTGCACCCACCACTCCTGCTCAATCTCATTGGCTGGCAATTGTTCACACAACCATAACTTGCTGTAAGGAAGATCAGGGAATCTTGGTCTTTAGGAGACATAGAGCATTTGCTGGAAACTTCTTTTGTATAAAACTAATCTGGAGATATAAATAAATTTTTCTTCCGATAATGTACAATCTTGGAGTTTGGGGCACTGGAGTCCTACTTTTTTTTTTTTTTCCAACTGAACACATTTCCAAGCCACAGTGTCAGATATCGGAACTTCAAGATAGACGAAGGCTACTAGAAGGTTGGCAGTTTTATCCCCATTTTACAAATCATAAAACCAAGCTCAGAGATGTTAAGTACTTGCCCAAGTACACACAGTTTGTACATGCTGCCTATTTTCTGAATCCATATCCTGTGCTGAATACTCACGCAGGCCAATATATCATAGTGGTTCAGAACATCAGCTTTGAACTCAGAAAGGTGTAGATACACCATTTATTGACATTATGATGTTTGCAAAGCTCCTTAACTTGTCTGGGCTTCATTTCTGCCCCAGGGTGTTATGCACATTAAGTGCAATAATGCATGGAACGTGCTGAGGAAAATGCCTGGCTGATGATGAACACTTGATAAAAGGTGGCTGGCATTAGTTACTACAATAAACCTTTCTTAAACTTTTGTCACTATTGTTGTCAGTGATTGTCACTGTTGGAGACATGGAGGCTGGAGAAGAGGTGCTCATACCTCTGTGTATGCCCATTTCTTCATGAGGCGCAAGACAAAAGAAGTCTTGTAACAGAGGCTTTCACTTTGTCCTAACCTACCTGACCCAGGGTATCCACATTTGTCTATGGGATGACAAAGGTGGATTGAGAGGCCTCTACTCTGTCCGCCTCTCCGGAAATTCACAGATGAGTAGCTAAGTACTCAAACTATGGAGTGAGACATGCCTAAGCTAGAATCCCAGTCTCCTCACTGTCTGGCCTTGGAAAAGGCACTTGACCTCTATTAGCATCGATCTCTGCCTTTAAAAATGAGAATAGGAAATATCTACCTCATAGTGATGCTGGGAGGAATCGCTGAGGTCGTTCACCCAAAAGTGCTTAAAACAGTATCTAGCATGTTGTTCATGCTCAGTAAATGTGAGGGGGCTCAAGCTTCCCCCACTAAGCATGGATTTTGGCAGAGGCAGTAGGGACAGAAAGGAGGGGATGCAGAGAAACTGAGAAGGTAGAAGTGAAAGGACCCAGTGATGGTCCACTGTCAAGGGTAAGGCAGAGAGAAAGAAATCTAGTAAATTTATCATTAGGAAATGGATTACTTGATACAATGGCTCACCAAGACGGGAAATACAGGGGAGGAACAAGTATGCCAGGAAGACAGCGAGTGTCACAGTAGACATGTTGGGTTTTAAATGGTCCAAGGATTCACGCATAGAGATGTCAAACAGCCATTAGCTAGTTGAGTCCGAAGTCTGTCAAACAGCCATTATTAGCTGGTTGAGTCCCAAGTCTGTATGGAAGTCTAAGTCTAAGACATCCACTGAGGAGTCATTCAACTCAGGAGTCACCAGGCATAGGTCACATGCTTAGTTGTCTTTGGGGACCAGCAGGGGTCAAGTAGGAAGGAGTGATGGGTGACTTGGGTCCAACAGGCAGAGCATGAACTGCCCAAAGGCCTTCAGATGGGTTTATTCGGGCCAGCAAACAAATCCTAGGAATATTCAGCCCGAGGGCTTTCTATGCAGGAAGACGTGGAAGTGCTTGAAATGAACGAAATCTACCCCAGAAATTGCCTAGTGCGAAAAGAGGAGGTTAAAGATCAAACTGAAATATGCTTGGATTTCAATGGCATCACTGAAATCTACACTGTATGGGAGTTTGGCAAGGAATGAGGCTCTCCCAGCAGTGTTCATGGTCTGACAGCTGTAACCAATACCTGACATTTCCCTCTCAGATATAAATAATTATCTTTCACAGCAATGGCATAGACAAAACAAGAAAATTCCCCGTTATTTGGAAAGCCTCTATTTCACAATTCATGTTTATCTCTCTGTATCTTTCCTACATTTCAAAATCATGTTTTGTTTAAAAGTAAAACACAGACAAGAAAGCATTGGTGAGGCAAGATAATTAAACGACATGCATTTCACTCGAATCGGAATGACATTTTTGGCGGGGGGTGGGGAAGCAGGGATGTTTCGCCCCCTGTCGTAATTTCTTGTTGCCAAAACACCACACAAATTTAGTAGCTTAAAATAACTCAGATTTACTCTCTGATTGTTCTGGAGGTCAGAAGTCTAACATGGTCTCAGTGGGCTAAAATCAAAGTGTGTATAAAGCTGTGTTCCTTTCTAGAGGTGCTAGCACAAAACCTATTTCCTTTTCTAGATTCTAGAGGCCCATGGCCCCTTCCTCTGTCTTCAAAGCCAGCCGATTTTCATCTCTCTGACCATTTTTTTTTTCTGTAGCCTTATCTCTCTCACTTTATCTTCTGTCTCCCTCTCTACTTTTAAGGACCTGTGATCCCATCGAGCCCACGTGAATAACCCGGGATGATCTACCCGTTCAGAGTCAACTGATGAGCAAAGTCCCTTTTGCTGTATCAGTTGACATTGTCCTTCAAATTGCTGAGTAGTATTTCGTGTTACGGACGTACCATAGTTCTTTCAGTAATTCTGAATAAGGTAGTGCAGGGTTTTGTTTGAATGGAAGTTTTCATTCTCTGAGACAGATACTTCAAAGTGCAATGGCTGGGTTATATGGTTTTGCATGTTATGTTTTTCTAAAGGAAAAAAACCTGCCAAACTGTTTTCTAGTGTGGACATAGGAGTTTGTGTTCTGTCGAAGAGGCTTGAGCAGTGAAGGGATGGGATCTTATGTATGTTTAAAAAACCACTGGGCCAGTGAAGGCAAAGGTAGCGGCAGAGCAAGAGGCGGGGGTGTTTGCAGTGGTCCAGGTGCACACAAGGGTGTCAGTACAGGGTGGGTGAGGTTAAGGTGATGAGAAGCAATCCAACTGGAGGCATACATGGAAGATGCACTTGACAGGTTGCTGCAGTTGCTCGTGGGAACTGAGAGAAGGGATTAAGGAGGACCACTGTGCTTTGGGCTTGAGCACGCTGGCGAATGGTGGTTCTATTTGTCTTGAGAATAGCAGGACTTGGAAGGGAGGGAACATAGGGAGGAGGAGAGGCCCATGTGTGATTTAATGTGCCTGCCAGATTTCAAGTGGAAACATTGAGTGGGTGCTCAGGAATAGGAGTCTGGAGACTGGAGGAGGGTTCGGATGCTGGAGATACAGAAAAAAAAAGGACAATGTATATGTGAACATGCCCAACACAAAACATGGCATAATCACAGGCAAGAGCTGCCCACTCAGTTTGGATCTCAAAATGAAGTGTTGTTATCTTCTGGGCTCCATCAAGAAAATAGCACCTTAGGCTCTAGTTTGAACACAGCAAGCACGCTGAACGACAAGAATGTGCGAATCACAGACACCGTGATGGACGCCCAAGTTTTCTTCTGGTTCATTTCTGATATCTCCTCGGGAACTTCTTTGGACAAACACATCCTAGAGAAAGTTTGCTTTTTCATTCGTCTGTAGCAAGGTTGCAACGTGCTTTCTCTTTTGAAAATGCCCACTGTTACTGCAAGTAAGTCCATTGTGATGTGTAGTTATAGGAAGAACCCAACACAAATCACTTTTAGTAGTACAAATGTTTCTATTTTATGTTGTGCTTTGGAGGGTTAAAAAGGATAATACAATATATGGATTGTTGTTTTGTTGCCAGAAGTTTCCATATTGGCTTCTCAGGCTCTGGGGTGGACTTGGCAATGACTTTTGTGATGTTCCCATCCTGTTGCTGCCACAGGAATGTTAGCGGGTAATTGTACATCCGCCTCCCCCGCAAAACCAACTTCAGCACAAGCCCAGCTCACCTTCCACCTTCTGGCAAGGAAACTAAGGCCCAGAGATGAGACAGTCCGTATACAGGGACAGCACACTCAGGCCTGGAAGGTTCTCTGATTAGCGTCCCCTTCTCTTGCTCCCCCAGCGATCCTTGGAAAACAAATACAGTTGCTAACCCATAATTCTGAGGAGACAGAGAACGAAAGTTACATTCCCTTGTTTCTTTAGGTTTCTCTCTTCCGGCTAACCCCTCTAGATACATGATATATTAGGTTCAGGCCCTAAATGATAAACAGTTGAAATGAGCTTTGCTGCAATTCAACAAACTGTTACGGATTCCCTGTCTACTTCTGTGATTCAGTTTTTTTGTCCATGAGAATCCACGGGAGGACTTAAAAAAAAAAATTAAAACAAAACAAAAAAAAAAACACCACAAAACCTTGGTGCCTGAAACCAGACCAACTAAATCAGAGCCTCAGGGAAATGCCCCTGTGTTAGACATAAACCTGGGATAAAAATGATATTGATGCAGTGGTAGGCAAAAAAGAAAAAAAAAAAAAAAGGCCCAACAAAAGACATGTCAAATCCCAGGGTCCAGTGAAGGTTAGTTTGGGGAAAGGTATCTTTGTGTGTGTGATTAACTTAAAGATTTTGAGATAATCCTGGATTATCCAAGTGGACCCTAAATCCAGTTACAAATGCTTTAGTAGGAGACAGAGGAAGACAGAGACAGTCGGGAAGCGGGGGTGACGGGACCACAGGGGCAGAGATTGGTTGGATGCAGCCACAGGGCAAAGACCAACTGGGGCCACCAAAAGGATTGTCCCCTAGAGCCTCCAGAGGGAGTGGGGTCCTGCCCACACCTTAATTTCAGACTTCTGACCATGAGAGAACAAATTTTTGTTGTTTCAAGCCCCTCCGTTTGTGGTAATTTGTTACAGAAACAGTAGAAGATGAACACAGAGGCCTATGTTAATTTGTAACATCACACAAAGGAAGTTAGCAGAGATGGGCTGCATGGAATTTCTAAGAGAGAGGGAGGAGAGGAGTAGTGATGTGAAGGTTTGGAACTCACACTGACAAATGTGTGTGTAAAACTCTGAATGCTTAGCCAGGTAACACATCTGAGAATTACCCTACTGTTTATTCTTCATTTCTGCAAATGGGTTGTTTCCTTAAAGTCTTTGTAAAAAGGGTATCAAGGTGTTAGTATTTGTAACATTGCTGAGCTTGGTTTCCTCTGAAATACAAGACCTACAAAATATTTTTTAAAACACTTTAATAATTTTTAGTGTTTTCATGATTTTATTTACTGATGGTTACTAGTGACTTGGAATCCAGAAAAAAATATCTTTAAAATGTTTATTTATTTATTTTGAGAGAGAGAGAGAGAGAGAGAGAGGGGCAGGGAGGGAGGGAGGGAGGGAGGAAGGGTGCCTGATGTGAAATAGAACGCCTGTCAACATTCCCAGTGTTAGCTGCGGTATTAAAACCTCCGGGAAGCCTGACCTGGGGTCCAGCTAAACACTGGGCTCTCCAGTACTCTTGCCTGTGGTGCATGCCTTCACCGTACAACCACCCTGAGAATGAGGTGTTTCTCCTCTCCCTCCCTGTGGGACTGGACAGCCCTGCTGTGCTGTATCCCCGGAGCACAGCACTGTGCTCCACCTGCCTCTTAGACTCAGCCGACTTGTCTTCTAGTCTGTCATCAGCTAAATCATAGTGACCATCACCTTCTGTTTAATGACTGGAATAGTCTCCAGTAACATCTAGATCTGCTCCATTTCTCTCCCCCTGAGCAGCCACCTTGGGGAAGGCTGTTAAAGATGCACTCCTGAGCACGGCACTCAAAGCTCCTGCCACCCACGGACCGTTCTGTTGAAAGTGTTGAAGCGTTCACTTTGCCGTGAAGATCTGGCCGCTACAAGGTCTTCCATGCACGGTCTCTGGCCAGGCCCCCCGCGCCACCGACTTGGCACTGAGCTCCTAGAGTTCAACATATGTGTCCCTCTTCACACCTTCTGTCCCTTGTGCAGGGAACCTCTGTCTCAACACCTGCTGTATAACTCCTGCCCCTCCATGTGGTTTCATACCTGCACAGCCTCACAGACTCACCTCTAACTCGTAATTTAGGTGAGGCAGCCCCCCCACCCTTAGGTTCTCACACAGTCTACCTCCCTTGTATCTCTAATCAAGTGTAATTATATGATAATCCATGATGGCTGATTTAACCCCCTGCTTCCCCATTAGAATGTAAGCTCTGGGGAGACAAAACCAATATCTGATTCGTCCTCACCAGGTCCTCAACACCTAGAACAATCCCCAGCACAAATAAGTGGTCCAGCGTTACCTGAATGCCCCGAATGTATTGGTAAAATGCACAAAATACCCATTTCCCATGGAGGTGGGAAGGCCAATGGGAGCAGCCTTTTCCTGCCTTACTTCTGCAGTCCTCATAGTCCCGCTTTTGTGGGGGTGATAGCAACCCACCGGCAAGCCCCATGGAAGAACAGAGAGAGACAGCTTGTTTTCACAGCTGGACACAGCAGTGCGACATCGGCGGCTCCTTTGTGGGAGTCCTGCGCTCCGCTGTTCACACGGGGAGCAGCCAGGGACCGTTGGAGCTTCGGGCTTCCGAGACTTGCCGAATTGCTTTGTGTGCACAGACAGCACTCTGCCTCTTGGTTCGTACAGCCTCATGCTAAAAACCCTGGCAAGGAAATACATCCCAAAGAGGAAAAGGAACGGAGATGGCTGAGATCTAATAAACCCATAGTGGGCCTGTTCTGTACTTACAAAATCATCTGGTTGTGCACCATGAAGAAAAAAAAAAAAAAAAAGGCACAGACTAATGTAATTTTCTTGAAGTCCCCTATAAAGTATTTTATTCCATAATACAGCTACATTTATGAAATGGCTTTATCTCGAAAGATCCCAAAGGGCTTACTAAAGCTGAAAAGGAGAATATCAAGTATACGGCAATCTCAGAAACACCACCAATGTACTTTGGTGATAAGGACTGGGGACTCTGTGACAGCAGGTAGACATCTTAAAAAGCAGATAGTGGCTTATCCTGCTAAACCTTCAGGGAAGAGAGAGAGAGGAGATAATTGCCCACACTGGGTAAGAGTCACGTGGGCTTTCTGTATTAATAAGGGCCGTGGCTTTCTTCCATCTACCATGTGAATTAAGTAAGTGACTTCTATCAACATCACCCTCCCCATGTGAAATCGGCGGCTATCAACTTACAACACTTCATAGAGAGAACAAAAAAGCATATGTGAAGCGTCCAGGGGTTAATGGGGGTTAGGGGGAGCATAATTCAAAACCTACGCATTTAAAAAAGTAAAACATAACAACCCACACTTTATCCAACAGTTAAAATACCATTTCGCACCCAACTTCTACCTGATCCGTTCCTGCCCAAACACCTGATAGTTAGTACATTTTTCTTCTTTGTCACCATCCCTGTTTTGGATATGGTTCAGATCCTCGAACTTTCAGAGTGTTAAAGGAGGGAAGGGGCCGGGGTGGCTGGCAGGGAGGAAAGGGTCCTTCGTGATGATCTCCCAGTATCGTCACCTCACCAGGAGCTAAGGAAGGAAAGTGGAAGCTGCAAGTGACCGAACAGGCTAACAATTAAAAGTTAACTGAAAGGAACTCCCTTCTCCTCAGTGTTAAGGTCTCCCCTGTCCCCAACCTAGAGCAGGACTCCCTCACCTCACCTGTGCCATATCTCCTACAGTCATCTGCTCCCCCTCCACAGCTCACCTTCTCAGTTTCCCCACCTCATTGCCCCTCACATCTTTACTCTCATCCTTACCCCCTTCCCACATTCTCCTCCAAAGAACGGATGGTGTGTACATTGGGTCAGCTTTTCTCAGCTGGGGGAGAGCAAGAAGCCACATGGGGGAAGATAAAGATGTTAAACTTTGGGTTTGACTCTGTTATTATCATCCATTTTTTTTTTCTGTTCTATTTTTTTTTTAATTTGTTTGTTTATTTTGGGAGCGACAGAGACAGTGCTGGTGGGGTAGGGGCAGAGAGAGGGAGGGAGGGAGGGAGAGAGAGAGAGAGAGAGAGAGAGAGAGAGAGAGAGAGAGAATGACAAGTAGGCTCCTCACTGCCAGCACACAGCCTGACACCAGGCTTGAACCCAGGAAACTGTGAAGTCATGACTTGAGCCAAAACCAAGAGTGGACACGTAACTGACTGAGCCACCCAGGTGCCCCTCTAGGGAGTGCTGTTCTAAAGGAAGAGGCAGAACTCAAGTAGCAGGGAAACCCAAGGGAGCCAAGTGCACAGGTGAAGCCTGAAGGTGGCAGGGTGTGAACAGAGCCCTGTGAACCAATCAGCCAACAGCTGGCTGAGCATCTTGGCTGACCCCTGAGTACCTTGGGGGGTACCTCAGGAGCCGTCCTGAGCGCTCCACACACGGTGACTGCCTTGAGAAGTAGGTACCTGTCTTTCCATTGTATTGATGAGAAAACTGAGGCTCACAGAGGCTAAACCGCTTGCTTAAAGTAATCTGCCAATCAGTATGGCCTCAGACATTCCAGTCCAGATTGGTCGGACCCTGGAGCTTTCGTTCTAGAAGGCTGTCTTTCAAAACATAGGGTTTTATTTTTATTTTGTATTTTGAAATGAATTCAGACCTACAGCAAGTTTCAAAAAGAATACATATAATTCCTTTATACCCTTCCCCCACATTTCCCAAATGCTAACCTTTTATCCATTTGCTCAATGTTTCCTCCCTCTCCCATCACCCCAACCATTTGAGAGTAAACCGCAGACCTTATACCCCTTTACCTCTAATGTGCAGAATGGAATTTCCTAAAATAAAGATTTTTAAAATTTTTTTCTCTTATAGAATCACAGAACAATTATCAAATCAGATCATTAACACTGTTGAAGGAATATTATCTGGTCTATATACTCAAATTTAGCCAATTTTAGGGCACTAATGTTCTTTATCTCACACACACACACACACACACACACACACACACACACACACACACACA
>NW_024412421.1:32715118-32748309 GCF_014898765.1 Herpailurus yagouaroundi
ACACACACACACACACACACACACACACACACACACACACACACACAATTCTGTTCTGGCATCCAAACCAGGATCATACACTAGTTTAGGTATTTAGACTTCACGTCTCTTTAGCCTCTTTTAATCTGGAAAAGTTCCTCAGCCTTATATGTCTTTCATGACCTTGGCATCTGTTAAGATCATAGACCACTTATTTTGTAGATTGTCCCATAATTTGGGTTTGTGTGATGTTTCCTATGCTTACATCCACATTACGCACTTCTGGCAAGAATATCACGGAAGCATCATTTGTCCTTCTAGCACATCTTACCTGGAAGTACGCGGTATCTACTTGCGTCACCACTGGTGACCTTAACTTGGATCTCTTAGTTAGGGTAGTCTCTGCCAGATTTCCCCTATAGAAACTTAATATTTTTTTTAAAATTAATAATTATCATGCAAGGATGTCTTTTCAGACTATGCAAATATCTTGTTTCTTTTCATACTTTCACCCACTAGTTCTGGTCTTCACTGATAATGTTTGCCCAAAGCAGTTATTACTGTCATAATTGCCAAACGGTGATTTTCTAATTACATGATTCCTTCTACATTTATTAGTGGCGTTCAGTTTTAAGGAAAGGCTTTCCCTTCCCTCCCGTTTGTGAACTTTATTGCATTTAAAAAACAAAAACTGTATCAATCTGGTCTCTGGGATTCTTACTTTATAATGGGGGGTTATCATCTCTTACTATCATTATTTATTCCCGGGTTCCAATTGTCTTTGGCCTATGGGAGATTTAATATGCAGGTTTTATACCCAGGGATCCTAAAACTTCAACCCTTCTTGCTTCGCTTATCTGCCACCTTCCACTTTCTTGCCTCGGATCCTTTACCTAGAGAATTTGTTATTTTCTGAGAAGTCCTCAGACCCAGTGATCCAGTTACTGTCTGTTCTTGCTGACTAACTCTTGAAATAAAAATTTTTTAAAAGTTCATGGTGGAAGTGAAGGGAGTTAAGTGGCAATTCTCCCGGGAGGCCACACTTATGGCCCAACCAGCTGCTTGGAGGACAAGGGAGCTAAAACAATCTTTCCTGAACACTTTTTGTTTTCTCATTCCTCTTTACTTTGGAGCACATTCTACCCTCTCTGGCCAGACTAATTCTAACTCCCTACATTAATCTAGAAATGGACTCCCAACTCCAAGACGCATCTCTCCTCTGTGAAGCCATCTCCAGTCTCGAGGCAGAACTAATTATTCTCTTCCTGGCAGCTCAATAAACTCTTGGTATAGCCTTTTATTACAGAATCAATCACGTGCCATTATAGTTTTGTGGGTTATTCTTGCCATTCTGTTCCTCTTGATAGGCTGTGAGCTTTTCACAAGAGGATTCTTACACATACCTGCACCAAGTAATAAGAAACATTTTAATGGTTTCAAATGCATTAGAGTCTACTTCCAAATCATTAGATCAACCAGAGGCCAGCAAACATGTTTGCAAAGAGCCAGGTAGGCATTGTGGGTGATAAGTGTTTCTCTTGCAACTGCTCAACTCTGCCACTGCATGGTGAAAACCCCTATCAACAGTACACAAAAGAATGAATGGGCCTGTGTTTCAATAAAACTTTATTTACTTAAACAGGACTTGGATTGGATTTTGCCCCAGGGCCATAGCTTATTGACTCCGATCTCCCCCACTTGAAGATATTCTCAATGTTTGAATCACCTTTCTCTAGAGATCCCTAATTTTCTATGGCTCATGCCTGCAGATTGTTAAGGCCATTAACCTTGTTTGCGGTGATTGCTCTGCTCCAAAGAGGTTTGCCTGGGAGGGGAGCCTGTTTAGGTGTTTAAGGCATTAACCCTCTAGCCCAGGAAGTCCCATGCTGCTGGACCTGGCTATAAGCTTATTCATATTTCACACAAACTTGTGCAGATGGATTTTATACAGAAGGTCTGTCTCGATGAAAGTCTGCACGGAATGAGGTTGGATCCCAAGCCTGAAATTCAGGGGCACCGATTAGGCATAGGGCAAGACCCGGCTGTAGAGCCGTGTGGGCAATAGACCAGTACAAGAAAGGAAAACAGATTCCGAACAGATTCCATCACAGATTGCTGCTAAAGAGAAGTGGATTGGGCAGACAGAATCTGAGTGTGAGAGTTGTGTTTGGGTGAGAAACAGAGCAGTTGAATGCTCATTCCATTTCTGCAGGAGCTCTTGCATTGATGAGTTCCATTTCTGGGGTGGCAATTCCCAAGCTTCTTTAAAAAAAAAAAAAGTTTATTTATTGAGAGAGAGAGAGAGAGAGAACATGGGGGAGGGGCAGAGAGAGGGAGAGAGAGAATCCCAATCAGGCTCCGTGCTGTCAGCACGGAGCCTGACACAGGGCTTGAACCCACACACCGTGAGATCATAACCTGAGCCAAAAGCATGAGTCCTCTGCTTAACCAGCTGAGCCACCCAGGTACCCCTGCCCAGGTTCTAATGTAAAAATTCTTTAGCAAAATCGTGTGCTTGGCTAGCTGGGTCTCTGGGGTCTGAGGCTCTCGTTGTTGCTAGCTGTGGGGCCTGGGGAAGGTATTTTGCCCTCTTCTCACATGCAAGTGGGATAATATGGCACCTTCCCCATAGAGTTGCTGGGGGCAGAAAAGAGTAAGTCCACATGAACTGCCAGCGACCGTGGCTATCGCGTGGAAAGAACTGAACACGTGTCAGCCATTTTACTATTACAGAGAGTAGCATTATTCCAGAAACAGCCACCAAGTTGGGCACTGTTCCATGAATCAACACCATTTGGGTTTGCTTACTGATCGAGTTACCAAAGCAAGCATCCACCTTGTCCTTAAAACCACTACCGTAGAGCTTTATCAAATTCTTTGCTGAAATTCCTATAAAAGACCTACCACAAGTCTGTATGGTTTTGCATGTAATGTCCATGAAGGAAACTAGGTCACTCAGGCACAACTTGATTTTAATGATCCCCTCCAGGCTTCTAAAGACCACCCCTCTATTTTCTTTGTAAGTGTTCGAAACCATCGCTTTGACGATCGGTTCTGGAGTCTTGACCCAGAACAATGTCATTCTTCTTAAGGAACCTCAGAATCTCCTGCCACCTTTTGAAATATTTGGAGATGACCTTTCTACCCCCTGTCTCGGCCCTCTGGCCATTCTTGTGTTTAGAGCAACGAGGTGCAGTCTCTCGATCTCCTTACCCAACTTGGGGGGTTATTTGCCCTTCTACCGCTGTTAGTTATGCGTTTTCATTCTGCTGCTCGTTTGTCTTGGCATTTTGTCTTGAGGCGTTAGAGGCAAACTGATGCTTGGAAGGTCTACTTTCTCTTTGCCAGCCCTCTCCTTTGCTCACCTGAAAGAACTGGGCTTTATGATTCAACTCTCTGTTCCAAACTTAGCTTTAAAGCCCATTCGGGTGTCCTTCGAAATTTTTCTCTGTGTCAGCTCATGTGAGACACCCACTCCAGATGTCTTGTTTTCTCCACTGTTCGCTCTTCAGTTGAACAAAACACATATTAGGTACCCACTGTGAGGCAAGCATTGTACTATGCTTCAAAGATACAAAGGAAACAAAATGCAATCTCTGCTCTTAAGCTCATGGTAAAGTGAGACACACGAACAGACGCATACAAGACAGTGTGTGAGAACTCTGTTGAAGATCTCTACGGCACAACTGAGCACCTCCGCCTGGGGGATGGAGGGAGTCAGGGGTGGCTTCCCTGAGGAGCTGGGTTTTGAGCATTCCTTTGTTTGCTTTATTCCTCCACCCTACGCTGTTCCCCTCTCTGGTCCCACAAGCAGCCATTAGCAATGTGGACAAGTATTTTTGCTTAGGTAGTGTTCCTGCAAAATGCACATTGCCATTTTATGTGCCACGTATTTCGTGTTTGAATGGATATAAACGATCCCGTGTTGTGTACCTTATTCTGTTTTTCAATTTCCTTCACTAAGCACTCTTTTTAAGATCACTTATGCGGGTGTGTGGACATCTAGGCTGTTAGTGCTAATTGCTGTGTATCCCTCTGGGCTGTGTGTCCTCCACATTCCCCTTTTCTGTTGTCTCAATCTGGAACATCCTTTGTGGTTCCCAACACTCCAAGTAACTATGTGGTGTGACACGCGTGTGGAGCATATAGGCCCAGGAATATAGTCACTGAATCATAGGTGTGGCAGAAGAATGATGGACCCCGAAGATGTCTACTTCCTAATTCCCAGACCTTGCGAATATGTGACCTCATGTCACTCCAAGAATGCTGCGTACATGGTTAACTTAAGAATCTTGAGATGGGAAGATGATCCTGGATTGTCCAAATGGACCTACTGGAATCAGAAGGATGCTTACAAGAGGAAGGGGAGAGGCAGAAGGATGGGAGTCAGAGATTGGCAGATTCTGTGCTGCTGGCTTTGAAGGTGGAGGAAGGGGCCAAGAGCCAAGGAATCTGGTGATCTCTAGAAGCTAGAAAAGGTGAGCATATTGTCCCCTAGAGCTTTCAAAAGGGGTACAACCTGCCCACACCTTGATTTTAGCCAGCTGGTGTTTTAAACCACTCAGTATAATTTGTTACAGCAGCAAGAGCAAACTTACATAGATGTTATTCCTGGGGTCATTTTGACTGAAATGGTGCCAGATTTCTTTCCAGAATGGCTCCCCTGGTTTCCACCCCCTATAGCTGTGCATGAGGTGCCCCTGACTCCTCACCCTGACTGCTCTCTGTGGCCTAATCCAGCTTTCTGACTTCTATTAGTCTTCTGAATACAAAGCATAAATAAGAATTAAAGAAGGAATCAGAATTCCCAAACCAAAGTTGGGGATGGGGAGTGGGCTAGAGATGGCCTTGAACCCCTGGCTGCTGTGGCTGGATTGTGGTCTGTGCTGTGGACTGGGGTCAGTTGTGGGGACCATGTAAGTCAGCAGGGCACCCAGGGTGGGCCTCCCAAGGTGCCCATGTGGAGAATCAGTGGAGACAAAAGCAGTGCTTCTGGTGAGGACACAGTGTGCTGGACTCCATGGAAGAGAGAGCCCCAGACAGAGGGGAGGGAGGGTGGTTAGGCAGCGAGAGTGAGTGTCACTTCTAGTTCTACAGCTGCCATGTGACTTTAGACAAGTTTCTGGCCTCTCTGATCCTTGGTGTCCTGCTCTGTATGACAAGGAGTAATAATACTGCCTTCCTTACAGTATTACTGTGAGGGTTCCATGAGATCATTAATGCAAAGCCCTAATCTAGTGAACTACATTAATGCTAATGTAGTTAGCAACCAGTTGATAAAAATAATAATATTTTCATCATTACAATAAATGCAATAATTAGTACAGTTTCTTACGTTTCTCACATCAGCCTTTGCTAATTTACAGTATCCACTTTAGACCTTGCTGGAGAGTCACATATGCAGTAGATTTTCACATATTTGAATGCAAATAACCATATGCATCCTTTTCGAGTAAATCTATCCCCCCCTCCTCCATTGCTCCCCTCACACCACCCCCTATCCCTCGAAACCCAGCGGTCTCCTTTTAGGGTTGTTCATAGCGTAATGCAATTAGACACAGTGTATTTTCCAGACACCTATCTTGCAAGCTGTCTCCCCCAACAGTTTTTGGGATTAAATAATGCACGAGAGGAGAGAGTAACAGGGATCGTATAAGTGGCAGAAAAACAGTGCCGTAAGGGTTCTGTGTTGGGGAGAGATGAAAGCGTCTGGTCAGAAGGCCGATCCCAAAGTGAAAGAGAAATGCAAAGGCACTGACAAGGCAGGAAAGAAGGCGTTTTTACAGATAAGACTTGCCTAGAGCTGAAAAGGAGATGACTCGGGAGACAGGCAGCGTGTTAGTGAGGAACTCTGGAAGAGACACACCTGAGGGGACCTGGCGTTTGAAGGGCCCGGGCTCTGAAGAAACTAAAAGGTGCCTGCGCCCTGGGTTCTTGGACTTGCCTGCGCGGAGGTGCTTGTTTCTTCCCTGGGTTCCCACGGCTCTCTCTTCTTGCCGCCGCGAGGGACGGGATCACTCTCTCGGCTGTAATGGTGGATTTGTGTGTTTCTCTTCTCCACTCCGCTGGAGCTCCAGCAAAGATCGTCACTTCACACATTCTCCTCCTCCTGCTCATCGTGAATGGCGACAGTAATTATTGGCCATTTTCTCTGACCCCGTGCTCAGAATCACTTGGCATGCATTATATAAAATGCACCCCGCGACCCCCACGGATGCCTGTTTTACAACTGTCGAAACTGAGGCAGGTGGAGACTGGGAATTTTTTTAGAGACACACAAATGGTAGACAGAGAAGGTATGATTTGCACTCAGGCGTCCTGACTCCTGAGCAGGACTGTCGAGGTTCTGTTTATCCCGCAAACCAAGCAAGATGCAGGACACAGAGAGTGCCCTCAGCCAGTGTTTGATGTGTGGGCAAATTATAGTGCCTGCGACTCATTTGGCTGCTGTGGCCCCAGGAGTCAGGACTTCCGTCCCTCGGGCCTGGCACAGATAGGGGGAAGGGGCAAGCTTTCCACTTGCCAAGGTGAGGCCAGTGGCTTGTGCAGAGGGCTTGAAACTCCTGGTTCCCCAGCCTGCCTTTGCCTCATCTCTTCTGCATGGTTTGAGCAGTCCCAAGAGACAGTGATAAGAAGGGAAGAGCAGAAGTTTCATGTTTCCTCTTACAGAATTTTTAAAGCAAAAATACCACTGGAATACATTGTAAAACCCTGTCCTTCAAATATTCTTAAAGGTTTCTGCACCAATCAGGTGAGTAAGTTCCCCAGACGGACTTCCATTCTGAGTTCTCCCTGGCCCTGCCCCTCTCTTCAGTTGCTTAATAGAGAGTTCCAGCCATAGGCACAACATCCTCTGTGGGCTGCAGGGTTAGATGGAAATTGGGTGAGTAAAGGAGCCAGTCCTCAACCGGGGAGGCTTAGAGAGAACCAGGCTACGAAGCAGGAGTTCAGTAGTCATTTTATGGTCAGCATTAAGTCATACCCAGACCAATAAGGAGAATGTGGTCAGCCTTGTCCTGCCATGCTTTTCTGAAAGGGGAAAACAATAAAATCAGAACAAAGCATGGCTGAAACTATCAGAGAGCAACGTGGCCTAGCCAAGACACCACTTATAAATGTGGCTCGAGTGTAGGGAAGGGGCGGTGTAGCCCCCGGGGGCCAGTAAAGGTGGGGAGCAGTTACCAGCCCTGGCCTGGGGGACAAGAGGAGGGAGCCGGGGAATAGTACCTGCATCTTCCTCTCTGCCTTTTCTCTCTGATGTGTTTTGCCCATCGGTCAAAGTCAGAGGGTCAGGGAGCAGTTCGAGCCCCTACAGACCAGACTCCAGGATGGAGAGGAGAGAAGGGAGGAGAACAGAGCAAGTTCACGATGGGGCAAAGTGAAGTCATTGCCATGCCGGACACGAGATGGGACGTGGAACATGACCCATAAAACACAGAACTGTAAATTTGAGATAAGTAAACAATGTACTTTAAAGCTACCGTATGTGATGTTTGACAGCTCATTCCACAGCAACGCTGTGCTGAACTCAAATAAAACATCCCTTAATCCTCCCAAGAGTCTAGGAAGGTACGTGATGGTTTCCACGTTTTGCAAAGGAATCGGCAGACGCTTGGTCAAGCCAAGCCCCGTTTGCACAACCAGGACCCTCTGGACTTGACAAAAATGTATACTTTCAGGCGTGCCTTTGTCTCCAAGGACCTTCTTGTTTTCTCTGGTCCTCACCTTTCAGTGCTCCTGACATCATAATATTCAAGAAAATGTTTGTGTGTTTATTTCATGGCTAGGCATTCATCAGAGGAAAAAAGAAACAACAGTCTGCTGAAGTGTCCACATCGGGAAGTTCCTGGGGGCTGCCCTCCTCATTAATCGAGCGCGTTGAGACCCTTCTGGTGCTTTGTAGTTAGTGATTCAGGACGAAATGCCGCTGTTATTCTGTTTCCTCCCCAAATGCTGTCATTTCAGCACAAAGGAAGCCTGGAAGCCTCAGAAGCTGCATCATCAGAGGGCCCAGCCTCTTGTGATTGGCTTACATACATCCAAGTATCAGCCGAAGGCAATTTTCAAAAGGGACTCCATTTCTATGGGGATATTTTCCATTGAGCTGGTTGCTGACTCTCACTTAGTCATTTAAAAAGGATTCAAAGGGAAGGAAATAATAAACTTCCATTTTGGCTTTCACCAGCATATCTCAACACTAAATTAATTCTCAACATTTGTGGATAAAGTTTGTGTCCTGATAAATTCGTTCCCTCAAGAATGCTTTATGCATCTTTTTTCTCCATTCCCGAGCTCACATACCACAATTCCACTCCTGAGGCTCCAGTCTTGAGGCCCTCCCCCCTCCCCCGATCCCATGCCTGGACGGTGATGTGATAAAGCGACATCAGCTCCGCGAGGGTCCTTGTCCTGTTCTCCACCCTCAGTTGTGTCCCTTCCTCTTCTCCCCTCAGAGAAGAGAATGTCTTTTCTTTTGAAGGCTTAACCCCTTAACTAGTCTTTCCACCTGGATCCATAGGAAGCCTGTGGTGGCATTTGGTTCCTTTGTCTCCATTGCCTTTCGGTGTTTTCCTTCCTTCTTTTTGTCATAAACAAAGAATAACAAACCACTCTGCACGCAACATCCATGCAGAAGATGAACATTTTCCTTGATCCCACTTTCTCCCTTTCTTACAAGAAAGTCTCTTGTTACATCTCCTCATGTGGGATGTGCAGGCAGCCTTTACTGCAATGTTGCACCTACCTTCCTAAATGTTCAGTCCACTCCCTCCACTGCTGTAAGCCTCCCAAAGGCCGCTGGTGCTTTCCTAGCAGCTGCCTCACAGCCCATGCTTCTCAATGTTTGCAGCTTCACCACTGCTGTCTTCTTTTCTTATCCCAGTGTCGAAACTGCTCTTCCCATGACTTGTATAGTTCAACATCCAGTCACTCCCCCTGCCTTGCTGTCTGAAGGCTGTTCCTTGCCGTCCTTCCCTCCTGGCAAAGGAGGTCTAGCATTCTGTGTCAGGACATGGACTATCAAGCCATATATCCTTGGTCCAGCTTCCAGCATTAGCGCTTATTCGCTGTGTGATCTTGGGCAAGTTATCTGAAATGTTTAATCTGGGTGATATATCTGAAAAATGGTGACTGGTGCCTACTATATAGAGGAGGAATTTAAAATTCATTTAAAATGTTTAGAAAAGTCCCTGGAAAATAAGAATTTATGCCATTAATATCAAGTTGATATCTTCCAAGATTCTGACTCTATTAGTTTCCTATTGCCGATGTAACAAATTACAAGCTTCGTGCCGTAAAAGAAAAAATAATTTTTTTTTTTTTGTAGATTACAGTTCTAGAGGTCACTGGACTACAATCAAGGTATCATCTAGCTCCTTCTGGAGGTTCTAGGGAAAAATCTGTTTTCTTACCTTTTCTAGCTTTTGGAAGATACTCTTTTTTGGCTCATGGCTTCTTTTTCCATCTTCAAAACCAGCAACATAACATCTTTAAATCTTTCACTGGCCTGCACTCTCCTGCCTCTGTCTTTCATAAGAGCCCTTGTGATTACATTGGGCCCACGCAGATAATCCACAGTACCTTTCCCCTTTCAAGGTCAATTGATTAGCAAACTGAATTCAGTCTGCAACTTTTGTTTCTCTGCCATATAACCTAACACTGAAACAGGTTTCAGGGCTCAGGATAGACACTAAGGTAGACATTGTTTGGAGAGAACATAACTCTGCTACTACTAGCTTGCTACTACAAGAATTATTTTGTCTTTACATCGTTTCTTTGGGCAGTTGTCTGAATTTTTATGGCTTCAGCTTTGAATTCTCTACAGGAGATTAGTCTTTATTTTTTTAAGTTGATTTATTTAACATAATCTCTACCTGCAGTGTGGGGCTTGGACTCATGAACCCAAGATCAAGAGTTGCATGCTCTTCAGACTGAGCCAGGCAAACACACCAGAAGATTTGTCTTTCTGATTGCAGCCTAGTCTGTCTTTACTCTGGTCTTATACCACAGCTAGATGCAAGGCATCTTCTCCTGGCTGCACTCCGCACAAACACAAATAAGGTCATCATGATCCCATAACCAATGGGATGACCCTCCTTCTACAAATGGCCCAGCTTTCTCAGTAGTTATTGAAGAATGAGGAATCTTTCTGTCCATTTTGGGTGAGAATAAGTAAGAAAAACATGTTTGGTGGAGAGTCCCATCAAACTGAGTGAAAGAGCTGCTCCTATAAATAGTAACTATTACATTTCCTAAGTGTGGCAGCTGTGAGAATATGCCTCGTAGACCTCTGACTACAGGGAGCATAACTGACCAATGGATCCAGCTCTGGAGCCCTGAAGGCCATGGCAGTGTTTGGGCTGAGGCCATACTCCTTACTAGTTGTTCTCTCCAGTGATTCAGAAAGGAAGGGAGACTAAGACCTGCTTCCAGGGTAGTCATGGGCTGGGCTGAACTCTAGGACCCCTCCCCCCTGCCCCGCTACAGTGTTGCAGAACCTGCCTTAGACTTCAGGCACTTCTTAGACTGTAGGACACTTCTATCTAGCCTTCTTTCCCTTTCTCCTTCACTCTAGATCACACTTATACCTAAGTCTGATAGTACCCCCAGATACTCCCAGCTTCCTCCTCATTTTCTCTCATCAGGATCTCCCTAGAAAAAATCATTGGTTTTTAATGCCATCTTGTGTTTGTTTCTCATGGATCTGGATCCACACGCTAAAGGATTGAGGGCCAAGACCTCATGGGGAAGCCCACCTCCTTGGATTCCTTGGGTTCCAGGCAGACTCAGAGAATTTGTGATTGCCAGTAAGGGAGTACTCAAACAATGCAGCCTCCCTGGTGCCAGGAAGAGAAAGTGGGAGGAAAATGAGATGTTTTAGAAACAACAGAAGGATCCGTGAGACAGGACTGCTGTGAGCTGATGTCATGCTTGACATAAATTGACAGTTAATTGACTAGAGATTTTGGAACAGTTCAGCAGGGGTGCGTGTATGCGAGAGGGAATGTGCGTACCCTGAACAATGGAGACAAAGACATGTGCTCACTTCAGAGCGTGTCTCTCTGAATTCGTCTGCCCTGGTCCATCTTGTACATCATCACCACCCTTCCTCCTCCAACCCTAGGGACTAACTGAGGGGCAATGGATTTTTCACTGAGTTCCCAACCGGAGGAACTGTGTTCAATACCTCAGAGCTAGAGGCACATCTACCAAGGACACAAGGGCTTTCAGCTGTGGGTAGGAAGTGGGACTGAGCTTCCATGTCAGAGATTGTCATGCATTCATAGTCATCAGAGTGCCCCATTCTAGTACGTTCAAACATGATAGATTATCTGAATCACCTGGGAGACCATTAAGAAAAGCATCCCAGATGTTGTAAATCAAGATCTCAAGGGGGCTAAGAAACTGGATTCAATGGTAGCAAATTCTTTCCCTCGCAATTCTGTTGGCCAGTCCAGTTTGGAAACCACGCTGCCATATTCAACAAAACTGGCCCAGATTTTAGATCTATAGTAGTTCATCATTGTCTTCGCATTGGAAACATTTCGTGCTATCAGAAGTTCATTTGTTTGTTTTAATGTGCTGAAGAACACATACATCAGAATCTAATAGGAATGAATTTAAATTATCGTTCTGCCACTGATCTCTTGAGTGATCTTGAGTAAGATATTCAGCTTCTCAGAGCCTCGGTTTTTTGTTTGCCTTTTTTTTTTAGCTGTAAAATAAGAATGATAATGTATCCCCTTCCTGGGTTTACTGAAATGATTGACTAGGATAATAATAGCTAACACTCAGATTAAACTTTCTGTGTGCCAATCTCTGTTTCAAGTACTTTACATCTGCTAGCCCATCAATTCCTAAAAACTCTCTACATTCTAGGTTCAGCTATGAGTCCCATTTTATAGATGAACGAAACTGAGGAACCAAGAGGTTAAATGACTCACAAAAGGTTGCACAACTAAGTAATAGGGATAAGATTTAAATATAGGTATGTACTCAGAATTTTTTTTTTAAGGACTGTATGTAAAGAACCTCACCCAGAGCTTAGAATGCACTATGTGCTCAATAACTATTAGCTAATATTATAATCACCGCTTTTACCCTGGGCCTTAGAGTGCACTTGTCATAACTCTCCAGCATCAGCAATACTCACGATAGCTTCTTGTGAAGCCAGAACACCAGTGTCTTCATGTCCTCTCCTTTGTGTGCTCAGCCCTGTCTGGGTGATAGGAACGGCAGCGTGCACTGAGGTGTCAACTTACTGAAACTGGGGACATCAAATTCAGAACCTATTCCTGTTGAATAAGGTGAGTAAGTGGTATTGTTTGCTCGATTTCTCCTAAGTGGTGAAGAGTCTTTGCAGAAGGAAAATGTGAGTTCTTTAATCCTGATATTCTTTGCTGTAGGACCTGCAGGTGTCTAGGGAATGCTAGTGTCAGTATCTCTGAGACTTTAGGATAACTTCTTTGGAGTATAAAGGAGGGAGAGTTGAAAGGCATCTCTTTTATAGCCAAAAGAAATTACAGGATGATTCATCCCATTCTGTAGGAAAAGCAGAGCTCAGAGATCTTGAAATAAGCAAGACTTGGTAGTTTGGGAGGGGAAAAACAGTATCATCAAATTTATGATCTGATGGCTCCAATGAGGACAATAAATGGTGCTTTGATGTCTCTTCTATTTATTAGAAGTTTTCTCACTGCCCACCTCCTCCCCACCCCCACTCATTTCCCTTACAGAGAAATTCTCACCCACGCCCTCCAATGATAAATGCACAGGTTTTAGAGGTGGTCAGAACTGGGTTGAAGACTGGTTTTGCCACTTCCCATGTGTGAGATCTTTGGCAACACACTCACCCGCTCTGAACCTCAGTCTCCTCTCTTTCTTTTATGAAGTATTGGTGGCACTCTTAACACACTTTTGAGAATTGTGATGGGACATATGTGACCATACATAAGTACCATTTGTGCCTAGGTTAGGGCTCAGCCAAGCACTCTATAGATGTTAGTGATGTTCACAGGACAGCATGAGTTATCACACTGGTACAACTGAGCCTCCTCAAAACTGGGGAACCAGAGTGAATCACAGGATTGACTTCCTGTGATTCAATGACAAACATTTGACATTTTATGCAGAATAGGAATGTTTTATTGAAAACACCCATTCTTGCTTTCATTTTCATTTTCAAATATCTACCCTCCCCACCATAAATATAGTCCATGATTACAAAAGCCCTCATCAGACTCTTTAGCTTGCCAGTTCTTTCAGATTTCCACTGCCCTCAGTGTCAAAATTTCCTCAGTCTTTTAGTGCTTTATCACAGCAAGCACTTATTTCTTGCTCATGCACTTGAGGGTCATCTGGAATATAGCTGATCTAAACTGCTAGGTTAAGCTCTCAGCCATGGGAGGGGTTTAGGTGTGTTACCTGAGTCTCTCATTCTTCTGGTTATAGCAGAAATGCAAAAGGCAAGCCCCACCTTGGGAATACATCTTGAGCTTCTGCTTGTATCATATCCAGTAGCATCCACTGGTCAAAGAAAGTCACTGGGCTAAGCCCAATTATAAGACCATGGCAAGGAGAGTAATGTGCACAAATACTACGAGAGTGAAAAATTGGGACCGTATCTCACTGTACCATACCTGGAACTCCAAATCCCCTCATTCTTTTGCACTTTTATTGATTAGCACTTGCAAGTCCTGTAAGGCAGACCCAGGTGGTTCAAGTGTCTTAAGTCAATCAGAAGAGGACATAGACCATGTGAGGGAAATAGACACCACCTTAATCTGGTAAAATTAAGAGTAATTTGCTTTTCAGGAATCAACAACATCTAGAAAAATGCCTGGTACAAAATGGCTGCTCATTAAATGTTTGGTGAAAGAACAAATGAATTACCCAAAAGCATCTTTAGTGACTGGTCATCTTGCCATTTCTCCAGAAGCTACTTCCATTGATCCCTCCACCGTGATCATCACCACATACATGATTCAGCTTGTTTATTTTGGTGCTTCCTCACTTTCTTTTTTGCTTTGCCTTTTCCCTTAAATTCCCCCAAGAGGAATGGTCCTATTTAGTTAATTGGCCATCCTTCAATCTGTTGGGCAGAGATCTTGCTGCCACTTGTTGGCACAAATAAGCCAATAGATAACAGCTTCTTTTTAAGTTGTCCTTCACTGGTTCAATCAGAAAAAGTCGTCAGGAACATGCAAGAAATTCCCTGTGGCTGCATTTCTCAGCCCACATCTGTGGGATTCCACTGTCACATAGAGACTCAAGGACTTTGTGTTGACTTTGCTATATCCCTCTCTCTGTGAGGATACCTCTGTCCTGTGATTTGAAAAGATACCTTCTCTCCAGCGTAGAGAGGTCTTTCTGCCCCTGACATATTCTTCACAATCTGATGAGCCAGTAGCCCCTCATCTCATCATTTTCTTTTCTTTTCTTTTTTTCTTCTCATTTTTTTTTTGAGTTTATTTATTTATTTTGAGGGACAGGAGGACAGAAGATCTGAAAGTGGGCTCGGTTCTTACAGCACAGAACTCACAAACCTTGAGATCATGACGTGAGCTGAAGTCGGATGCTTAACCAACTGAGCCACCCAGGCACCCCTCATCATTTTCTACTGCTGACTGGGTGGGACCCCATCTCTCCCAGCAAAGCATTCCCTGCCAGGACAGTGCACTATCCCAACTACTGAAACAGAACTATTTTTTGGGGGGTTTTGTTTTCAATATCTTGTAGCAACAATTCTCTTCTTTAAACCATTTAATATTAGAGTGCCTGGGTGGCTCAGTTGGTTGAGCACCGACTTCAGCTCAGGTCATGGTCTCACAGCTCATGAGTTCGACCTCAACATTGGTCTCTGTGCTGACGGCTTGGAGCCTGGATCCTGCTTCAGATTCTATGTCTCCTTCTCTTTCTGCCCCTCCCCTGCTCATTCTCTGTCTCTCTCTGTCTCTCAAAAATAAATAAACATAAAAAATTAAATCATTAAAGATTGATGAGGGCCCAAGGCAGCTGAGCCAAAACTGAAGCAACACAAGTGCTGTGTGTGTGTGTGTGTGTGTGTGTGTGTGTGCATGTGTGTGTGTTGTTTTAGTTTAAGAAACTATTTTAGAAAAAGAAACATATTAGAGGCCTCCATCATGAGGAGAGTAGAAGAAACAGCCAAATGACTTAGCCAGTCAATGGAGAACGGCAGATAGGAGTGTTGACCCCTGATCTCAGGTAGAGAAGTTGGAGGCTGGAGCTATGGGGCCAGAGCAGGAAGAATGTGGAAGCTTCTAGCAAAGCTGGAAAGGTCTAGAAAGAGAGCAAATAATTAAGGGTAAATTCAGGATTACAACAGATGCTTAATCAAGAAATCACAAGACAGGAGGTGCTCTGTGGGTGGGAAGTAAAGACAGAATGGTATCAGTTGAGGGCATTAGAGCTTAAATTATAGGCTTCTCAAGGCCTCAACTCTGTTGTTCCTCTACATTTCCAGTCCCGAGGACTCTGGGCAGCACCTAGGTGAGGCTTGAGGATGTTAGATAACAAATTGGCCTATTAATTAGCTAATTAATTAATTAGGAATTGAAATCTAGGGTGAACTTTGCACTTACACAGAAAAAAGATTGCCTTTCAAAAATCTATGAAGATGAGAGAGAGAGAAGAGAGAGAGAAAATCCTGAGAGAATGAATGAGTGAATGAATATTCCACCTGTACCTGGAACATGGCAGGGTGAGCACTTGAAAAAGGAAAAAGGTCCCAAGAAAGACAAATCTCTGTCATCCAGTAATATCACAGAGACTTTTTTTCTCTATTAATGCAGAGTGTGAAGAAATCTCAGCTTTCATGTTATATTCTGGATACAGGGTCATGCCCACTTCTGTACCTAGGCTGGTTCTCCCAGCCTTAATTCCAGGTAGCTTAATCCAGCTACCTGGAACTGATTTGTTTCTGTACCCCTGCTGGCCAGTTTTCTCTTTACTCAAGTACTGAGATGTACATCTAAACTTCGGCATCAAAATGAAACTACCCTTTTTAAACATCCTGGAGTTCAATTACCAAAATTCCAGCTCTTGCTCTCCATCCAAGAGCTGTTTATCAACGTTGTCTTCTTCATTTCTGATCTTTCTTGACCATCTCCCATCAGTGGCCTCTTCCTGTCTCCCAGATTCTGAAGCCCAGGCCATCTTTTTGTCAGGCAGTGCCCTAATTTCAGCTCACCTAGTGAAATAATCATTACCACCCTCTTTCCAGGTGAATGTTCACTGGGTCACATCATGATTTCTTCTCCTTTCTCTGCATCCATTTCCCCTTCCCCTTAAGCAATGTCTCTTTCTCTCCTCCCTCAATCCCTTGTGGCTGGGAGTCAAGGAGACAACTGCTAGTTGCTGTAGAATTCAGCATTTTCCAAGTTTGCCTTTGGAATGGATAGCATTTTGTTCTATAGAAAAGCAAGCGTTCTAGAAAAATATGCAAACTTCATTTCAAGGGGGACGGCATACTCTTCATGCTTCTATTGGAATGAGTCAGCAGTGAGGAAGCAGGAATGCATGTGTGTAGTTCCCACTTTCCTTTGCCCATCAGTCTCTCTGTGTCTTTGTAGGTACAGCCCCATTGCATGAAGACTCACGTGGGTCCTGCCTACACTTTTTCAGAATTTCAAGTCACTTGTATGACCACCTAACGAGGGAAACCAAGAAGTCCCCTTATGTTCATTAATTTGTGACTCTCGTCAGGTTTCAGCCCCAAAGCCCATATATCTGTTGGCTCAAGAATGAAAGGAAGTTTTTATTTCATGTGTCAGCAGGAATCAATGGCCCTGCTTTGAGAACACTTCTGGAACCACGCTGATCTCATTGAGAAATGGGCCAGCAATGGCACCTACCCTAGACAGAGCACGAGGAAGCATTGGCAGTGTTTCTACCACGTACATGCCTTCCTCGGTTTAATAAAATCCAAAAGTGAGTACCTGATCCTTCATCTAGGGGATCCTCCCATCTTGCCTTCTGGAGGTCTCCAGGGTCATAACTGGCATAACGTTTCAAAACATGCCTCTTTTTATAATCTTCACAAGAGGTTTCAATATAGGTCAGAGATATTTTTTGAGAATTTTAGTTGTTCTAGGTGATACCATTGACTCTTCTCTCCTAGTTTACAATTCTCCAGGCAACAGTGACACTTTGATGGCCTGGAAAACCATTTCTAATGAACAGCACCACATTCATCAATGTTCATTGTAACCACACATTCATCTGAAAAACTGATCCCACACCCTTGTTAGATATTGCATAGATCATATTTACAGTAATTTTGGTGTTTTACTCCTGAGAGACGAAGTTAAGGCAAAGTTTTGCAAAACTCAAATATTTTTAAAAATCTTTGTTTTAATATACTTTTGTCTTTCTGCACCCCTCCCTTGTAAGGGGGAAGATGTAGGTTAGATTGGGCAATGTTATGTTGATTCATCTTCAACTCAGATTTCAACTCCTTTACTTTAGATACCACATACCAGTCTTTCATTTCTTTCCTGCCCCTCTCAAGTCCAAGATAGCACCTAGGAAACTACCAGTCCACTCCAATCCCTCACTTCACAACCACATCCATGTTATAATTTACAAAACTTTTCTCGGGGTGCTGGGGTGGCTCAGTCAGTTAAGCGTCTGACTTTGGCTCAGGTCATGATCTCATGACTCGGGAGTCCGACTTGGGCTTAGATTATGATCTCACTGCTCATGATTTTGAGTCGTGCATTGGGCTCTATGCTGACAGCTCAGAGCCTGGAGTCTGCTTTGGATTCTGGGTCTCCTTCTCTCTCTGCCCCTCTCCCACTCATGCTCTGTGTCTCTCAAAAATAAGCATTAAAAAAAAATTTTTTTTTAAACTTTAACTGTGGAATGTGGGTAGCTGAAGTGATATGAATTTTATCGAGGGATAAAGCAATCTTATTCACCTGCTGACGCCAACATTGCACGCAGCACAATGTAACTAACAGGGCTGCTGACTTGGACAATAAAAATGATTATGTCTATGAGTGGTAGAATTACAGAAGTTTGAACACAGCTGATCTCAACCTTGAATGTAGTAGTGGAGAGGGGAGGAAAAACTTAAAATTTTAATTTCACCAATGTAACAAACTCCCTTTATATCATTATCTGTGTAGAGGGCTGTACAAATTTATATTTGGAGAATTTTATGCTAATCAAAAAGAATGTAGTGAATGAGCTATACAAAAGTAGAGATGAAGAAACCATTTCTAGCAGATCATATAATTAAAATACATTCCTGGGGCGTGACTCATTTGGGTAAGTGTCCAACCCCTGGTTTCGGCTCAGGTCATGAACTCACAACTTCATGGGTTCAAGCCCCACATCGGGCACCGTTCTGACAACTCAGAGCCTGGAGCCTGCTTCTGATTCTCCTCTGTCTCTCTGCCTCTCTCCCGCTTATGCTCTCTCTCTTTCTCAAAAATAATAAACATTTAAAAAAACACACTCACTGAGGAGGGGCAGTGAGAGGGGGACATTGAGGGCTGTCAGAGTGTCTTTTGGAAGCAGAGCTCCACTGATTAGCTTCATTAAGTACGTAATTCCTTTGTGCTTCAACAGGAAGTGGTGAAGTTCAGAATTATATCAGGCTGGGGTTTTCATGCAGCGCAGAAGTGTGTTCTTGCCCAGACTTTGTCACAAACTAGCAAGTGGGGATACACCCCCTGTCTAAATCTCAGTGTGCTTATTTGTGAAATGAGGTCCTTCGCTTGGAATCAGTAGTTCTCAAACTTTACCATGCCTCAGAATCACCTGGGATGCTCGTGAAAAATATCAACGCTGGTCTCCACCCACTTGGAGATCCTGATGTATAAAATCAGGGCTAAGTATGTGCATGTGTGAAACAGAATTTGAGGTTAGATTGTCACATAAGCGGGACTCTGTTCTGTACTTGGAGAGATTGTCCTAGGACTAGTTGTGGGACACTGTGGGGTGGGATACAGAACCTCAGTGATGCTTTCACATTCTCGGGGACCAGAGTTCTGCAGTGTTCTAGAACCCTCAGAGTCTCTCTCACTGCCTATACCATCGTTCCCTGGATCCGCAGAGCACTTTACCTCTTATAAATACTGGCACTATTACTGTGTCACTACTGATTTAAATTGTGGCAGCTTTTAAGTCAGTGCTGGGGTTTGACTCAGCTGAAAAGAAAAAATAAATAAAATGCCAGGGAGCAAGAAGTATGTAAACCGAACCTGTGCAGACTCTAGAAATTGATCTTTGACTTCCTTGCCGGCATCGTTGCCAAGCCAATATCCATCATCATCGCAGAGTCGTGTTTGGGGTGATGTTGGAGGACTTTGCCACAACAACTTCTTTTACATTAACAGCAAACAATTGCAGCTGAATCACTGTCAAACACACGTTGTATTAGCCTGTGGCTCATAGTTCAGAAGGTACTCCTGCTCAGCTAGGATTTGGTTGAGTGCTTCTTCTCCTATCAGGGGAAATGTCTGTATCAGTGCACTAAAAATCACAGAAAACAGGCCCCTGAAACAAACGCCACAGGAACAAATATCAGCAGGAACTAGCAAGCCAGTTCTCCTGCAATGGCCTTTGACAGGATTAGCGTCAGGTGGAACCCCTAAGCAAAGCACTCTCCTAACGCCTGGCTACTTTGTGCCTAGACAGGGGACTGGCAGAGGATGAACAGGGCGAGACGAGGTGCTCCCCCACCGCTCTTCCCCCTCCCTCCAAGAAACCCTGAAGGTCTGCTGCTTTCTCCAGTGTGATACCCCTTTTCAGGAGCAGAAATGCCTTCTGCAGAGCCAGCCCATTCCCTCCGGTGCTGGTCTCAGGGGAAGTACAGCATCTGGTTCCCAGCGTCCGTCTAATTACCCATCTGCTTGTGGGGAGGGAAGGAATGCTCTGTTCCCCTTCCCTTCCCAAGCACTTTAATGTGCTGAGGCATGAAGACAACGGCAGCTGCATCTCAGAGCCCACCCTCTGCATGTTGCACGAACTGGCCTTGCTTTTCCATTTGATTCTGGGTCAGGGCTGCCTGACACTGGATGCCAACATCTCTCTCTCTCACTTTGTCTCTGTGCACAGCCTTTGCACTGGACTGACCCAGGTTACATCCTGCTCGCTAATTGTGGTGCCTGAGGTCCCCTCCCTTAGGGATGGTCAGGCGTCTTGCTGTTCTGTCCTGGCTTATTCCTTCTGCAGCACCAGAAAAGACACCCTGAAGCGAGTAGTCTTTGGAGCCTTGTCTACAGTCATTATCAAGTGATGACCCTTTGGTTCTTTCCCCCTCACTCTAGAAGCCATGTTTAAAAAGAGCTTATATGCCAAACAGACTACACTTAATAAACATTCATTCATTCATTCATTCATTCATTCATTTTGCGACTATTTCAATATTAATCAAGGTCATGTATGGGCCAGAAACTCTGATTAGTATTTGATAAATGGAAGGACCGGTCTAAATTGATTATATTCAGGCCCCAAACAAACACCTTGGAGCTAACTCAGATGATCTGGTTATGGAGAAGTTTGCAGTTTAATTCAGCTTTTTGAAATATTGAAGTATTTCCGAGCACCATTAGCCTCTAAGCAAAGTCGTTAGGAGAATAACTTTGGCCATAGAAACACATGGGTTTAGAGTCCGCTTGGTTATATACTAGCTGATGTCCTTGGGCAAGTTTCTGAACTTAACATATCCCAGTTTCTCTGTGGGTAAATTTGAGATCATTTGACGCTGTAGGATAATCATGAAGGTAAGATGGCATAATGTTTACCAAGAACTTAGTTGAGACAGATGTAAAGCAAGAAATCAGCAAGTATTAGCTGCTTCTATCTCTATTTGCATCATTTTTGTCATCACCATCAATTATATTCACAACGCAAGAGGCTTGGGAATGGAGACCCTACACCAGGAACCCCTTTCCACGCTTGGGCGAACAACCATTCAACTCCCCTGTGGCCAGGGCTCCTAGGGATTCCCACTAATCCTCCCTTCTCCAGCAGCAATGCCAATTTTTGCTGGACACAACACGGTTGCCCAGCCCAAGATTACTTTTTCCAGCCACCTTCGCTGGGTGTGGCCATAACACCAGGCGATGGCCAGGGAGATGTGTGTGTACATGAAGCCTGCCCTTTGAGTCATGCCCTTTAAAGGAAAGAGCATGTTCTTCTTTCATATTTTCCCCTCCCCTCCAGCTGGAATGCAGACATTGTGGTGAGTCATCTTTAGTTAAGAGGGCAGCAGCTGGAGATGGCATGGTTACAAGATGGGTTCTCAATACCATCAAGCCACCGTTTCAGTTCCAGCCATCACCCCAAACTGCTGCATGAGGGAGAAAGAAACCACTTTGTTGCTTTAAGGCGCTGAACCTTGTGGCCCCTTATTAGAGTCCCATAGTGTGTCCTAAAATCATGCCAAACAATTATTTTTAACATAGAAGTGATGTTCTTCCCTGGTTATATACCTTCCTGAGGTTCAAAGCCACATCAGCCTATCATGGCTTACTTCTGATTGCGTGTAATTAGATGACAACAGGGATCATGCTGCATCCATTCAGAAGAAAGATTACCCGGTCCCCCTCATGGGCTGCTGGGGAATCAATATCTTTTAATTATGAGAAAGCACACTGTGTTTACATTTCACACAGAGGCAAGAGGAAGGTCAAATCACAATCCTTACAGCCTTTATCAAAACCATGTACCGCTGTGTTTGTTAAGTGGGATTCAAAATTGGATGAACCTGGAGAGTTTTCATCTTCCTGTTTTCTCACGTTTGTATACATGGCCGTACCTTACGAGATTAATAAGGCTTATAGAGCAAAGCGTCGCAAAGGAGAATGAAACGTTTGGGTAGATGAGATACCTCTTGGTTTTTGGAATAAAGGAAATTAGTGACTTGAGGTTTTCTGGGTGGTGCAGTGACTGGCAAGTTATTATATATTTTTCCTGTTGTATATCTAAAAATATTTGAGAAGTAATCAAAACTGTAAGCGCACACACACACGCATACACACGCTCTAGAGTAAAGTCCTTTCTCTTCCCGCTGCATCTAACCAGTGACTCATCAGCTTCCTGAACTGGAACAACACTGAGCTTTATGAGTATGGAAATGTCAGCTCTGAGAACAGTGTGTGCTGCTTTGTGTGAAAATCGTAGACAGGCTTACAAAAGCCAACTCAAGACTCAGAGTCACCCTGCCCTATCGCTCTGCCTGACTGGTCTCCATGTCCATAAGGGTTGTTTGATTTCTTAGCAAGCATTCACTGGCTTCTCTGCGAAGCCAGGTAATACATTGGAGTCAACAATAACATTAATGACAGCAACAGCAAGAACAATCCTGTTTAATTTTTACACCTTATATAGAGATGGTGTTAACTTCATAATAAAAATGAGAGAGCAGAAAATCAGAAATCTAAAATTTTCCCCAGATGTCTTAGAAAATTATAATAAGTGATTATAATGGTGATGGTCATGGTGATGGTGATAGTGGCAATATTGGTAATGCTGATGGTGGTGACAATTATGGTGACAGTGATGATGGCGATGATGGTGGTCATGGTGATGGTGATGGTGATGATGATGATGATGGTGGTGATGATGATGGTGGTGGTGATGGTGATGATGGTGATGATGATGATAATGACGATGGTGGTGATGATGATGATCATGATGGTGATGATGATGCTGGTAAAAATGGTGATGCTGATAATGGTGATAATGACAGTGATAATGGCGGTGATGATGATGATGCCTTATTCTAGGTTAAGCACATGCTAAACCTTTGCTGTTTAAATGTTAAATGTGTAGGGGTACCCGACTGGCTCTGTCAGTCCAGTGTCCAACTCTTGATTTTGGCTCAGGTCATGATCTCACAGTTTGTGGGTTCAAGCCCTGCGTCGGGCTGCATGCTGACAGCGTTGAACCTGCTTGGGATTTTCTCTCTTTCTCTCTCTGCCCTTCCCCTCCTTGTGCATGTACACACACACACACACACACACACACACACACACACACTCTTTCTCTCAAAATAAATAAATAAACTTTAAAAAATTTGTTTAAAAATGTTAAATGTATAAAATTAAAGTGCTTACTGGGGTTCCAGGGTGGCTCAGTTGGTTAAGCATCCAACTCTTTTTTTTTTAAATTTTTTAATGTTTATTTATTTTGGAAAGGAGAGAGAGAGAGAGAGAGAGAGAACGAACAAGAACAAGTTGGGGAGGGGCAGAGAAAAAAGAGGGAGACACAGAATCTGAATCAGCCTCCAGCTGTCAGCACGGAGCCCGACATGGGGCTCAAACCCACAAATGCTGAGATCATGACCTGAGCTTAAGTCAGATGCTTAACTCTCTGAGCCACATAGGCACCCCTAAGCATTCAACTCTTGATTTCAGCTCAGTTCATGATCTCATGGTTCATGAGATTGAGCCCCTCGTAGATAGCCCTGCATGCTGATAGTATGGGGCCCACTTGGGGTTCTCTTCCTCTCTCTCTGCCCCTCCCCACCTTGCACGCTCCCTGTCTCTAAAAATCAATCAATCAATAAAATAATCAAAAAAAGCACTTAGTGCAGTGCTCGACCCATTGTAAATATCAGTAATTGCTGGTTCTAGGGGCCAGCACTGAGACAAGTGAGATACTCTCTTTGGGCACAAAATTTAAGGAAGGGTCCCAAAGCACTCACTATCAAAGTAAATAAGATTTAATGCAATATTTTATAAAAATAAAAATTCATTAAAAAACCCAGGTCAAACCAATGTCAACATTTTATTTATTTATTTATTTTAATTTTTTTTTTAACGTTTATTTATTTTTGAGACAGAGACAGAGCATGAATGGGGGAGGGTCAGAGAGACAGGGAGACACAGAATCTGAAACAGGCTCCAGGCTCTGAGCAGTCAGCACAGAGCCCGACGCGGGGCTTAAACTCACGGACTGCGAGATCATGACCTGAGCTGAAGTCGGACGCTTAACCGACTGAGGCACCCAGGTGCCCCCAAATATCAACATTGTAAATGAAGACAAGTTTAGGCCTTGACTTTGCCCCACTCACCTTCCCGTAATCCCATCCCAGTCTCTTCTTTAAAATAATTTCATTTTAGTCCCCAAACAAGCCTGAGCCCAAGTTATTCTTATTCCCATTTTATAGATGAATATACTGAATCTCAGGAGGTTTATCCACAATTAACATAGCTAATATGTAGAAGAACTGGGATTTTAGTTCCAATTTACTCACCATAAAAGTCCACTTTTTACCCATTAGTATACAAGGCTTTAAAAATAAATTTGTTTCACATCACCACAATTTTCACTGTAATTTTCAGGGTCATTTTTAAAGGTGGAGAGTAGAAAGAAACTAAGTACCAGCTGCAGCTCTCACCAGTGCAATGTGTCAGCCAAGGTGACAGTGATACTTGCAAAACTTCAAGAATGTGCACTTGTTAAACATCCATTGCTTTTCTTAAATAAGAAGTCTCTACTCTGTGCCTCTAGATTATTTCTGATTCACATGATAATTTATCTTAATCTATTTGCAAACCGGTAACTCTTCTCTTTATTCTCCCCAAGATATCTCTTCAGACACCAAAATGCATTCTTATCATCAGTAGTAAATTCACTACCGCATTTGATGCTTGAAGAGTATCACTATCATGAAGATATCCCTTTTCTTGGTTTACATTATATTCTTTTGACTTGCCTTCTTATTTAACTCTGTATTTTATGTTTTACACTGTATATTTTCTAACTTTTTTTTATACCCCTTTTCTCTTTCTATTTCCTCATTGCACATGTTCCCCAATGTTGTTGGGATTTGACTCTTGTCTTTTCTCCCATGTCAGTCCCAAAACTCCTATGGCTGAATTCTTGGGGCATGTACCCACACAAATGTGACTTGAAGAATGCTTACCAAAATGTCGTGTAGCTATATCCAAGTCATAAGATTTAGGAGAATACCAATTTTCCTTACCCCTTTCTCTTTGATTTTTTTTTCTTTACCAAGGAACAAATATTATATATTGATACAGAATATATACGTTGATATATATATATCTCAATCTTCCCATCAAAATAAATCTCTGATGATGGTACCAAGATATATGTTCAAGGAAACTGTAAAAATCTGGAAGAAATCAATCAGAGGTGAATTTTTAATAATCTGATGGTCAGGCAGACTTTAAGCATGTCACCAAAAATCAAAACTATAAGCTGAAAAATTGATGTAGTTGACTACATAAAATTTTAATGATTCCACACAGTAAAGAAAATCCCTATAACTAATTATGAGGGCAATGACACAGTGAAAGAATAGGTATTTGTTCCAAAGATCCGAAAGGACAAAGCTTCCTTTCCAGTAGATCGTCATCCAGCACCTACTTTAACCTTTACATGTCTTTCTTTCCTCATTGATGACAGGAGGCTAGTGATGCTGCCTTAGAAGGCTCTCATAAGAAGCAGATGGGGGAAAAAAACCATTCTTTCTCAGTGGTTCTACCCTAGGGGTGACTTTGCCCCCCCAGAGGGACCTTGGGCAGTATCTGTGCTAGTTTGGGTTATCATAACTAGGGATTGCTGCTGACATCTAGTGGATGGAGGTCGGAGGCGCTGTTAAACGTCCTACAATGCAAGGACAGCCACCCAGAACAAAGAATTATCCAGCCCTGAATATCAGTAGTATTGTTGAAAAACTCTGGTCTGTGGAGGTTTTGCAGAGCATCTTTCATGTAGTAAGAGCTCAGTGAATGTTAGTCATAATTACATCTTTTCTCATCCATCACCTCTGTACGCACGTCCAGTCCCTATGTGCATTTGCACCCTGCCACTTATGTCTTAAGGACACGACATGATTTGAGGTATGTCTTCTTCATTCTGCACCCATTTATTATTTTCTGTTTCCTTAGTGCTTTTCACTTCCTGCCTCCCTTTCCAAACCTCCACTACCAACCAGATGTTTGACCTCTTTTTTCAAAATAATAGATAATTTCCTTTCTGAATTCTTACTGCTCTGACTCTCTACTTTTAATCTGGTTATGTTGTCATGATCGTCTAGATAGATTAAAAGTCCTTGAGGGAAAAGATGACTTTATATTCATTATTAAAACCCCTTACAGTGCCTACTCTGTGTAAAGCCTGTGTAAAGCGACTCATGCTTGTCAATGTGAACTACTTTGGCAATTCCATTTTTATACAATTCTTGCAATGATAAAAAAAAAATAATAAATTCTTGACAATGCATTTATAGCCCTCTCTTTGGGTCGCTTAGCACAAGTCGTCTTGCATTGTTTGGAATTCCTATAACCCATTTAAATAAGCTTATTGTCCATGCACATGAGGATTATTCAGTATGTTCAAGCAAATAGTGACCAACACTGACAATGGATACTTTTCCGTCTCTACCTACTCTGCTGGTCCAGCATTCAAGCCATTGTTGCTCACATGAATGTACACCTGCCAGACTGTGGCCAGGGCCTTAGACATGGAACTGCCGCTTTCATTTTAATTTAAGAAAAATAGAAATTGACTGGGAGGTATTTATGCAAATCAGGAAGGTTCTGAGGAATTATCTGGCAGCCATGTTAATGGATGTTCCATTCTTAGAAATGAATCTCACATTTTGCTTCTCCCATCAGAAGGGGCTCTGTGTAGTCATTTATGCCCGCAGATGATTGGATCCGACCAGAAGACACTTGACGCACCTCATGCATGGCAATGAATCCAAATCCTATTTGGTCGGGAGTGTCCCTCAAGCTACAGTGGAGATCACTTTGGACTGGGGAAAGGGTGGTCATGGGAGGGCCTTCCAAGTGGCAGAATTTTCTGCCTTTTCCATATCACTGAATTCCTCAGGAAATGCTGTGCACTTGAGCCACACCTGAAGCAGTACTTCTTCAGGTGAGAAAAGTAAACTTATCTTAAGTTGTTTAAAACACAACGTTTGTGGTAGTTTGTTACGGCAGCCCTAGGAGATGAATACAGTGAACTTAACAGACAAAAATCACTGCCCTTGTGATGTTTTCATTCCAGCTGGGTGCAGACACCCAAGAAATAAGTAAAATGTATTTTTTTTTTTATTGTGATCAGTAAGATAGAGCATAATGAAGCAGGACAAGGAGACTGGGATTAAGGGAAGGGGTGTGGTTGTAAATTAAGCCTCATCAGGCAAGACCTTACTAAGAAGGGGGTGTTCAAGTGGGACTTGAAGGAAGAGAGGGAACACGTCACGTCGGGGTATGGAGGAAAAGCCTTGGAGACAGAGGGGTATGAAATGTTCCCAGTCCTGGGACTGGAGGTGCCTGGCATATTGAAGGAACTATCAGGAAGCAAGGGTCAAAAAACCAGAACATGTAGAGCTTTTTTTTACCTGGATTTATCCATTTACTCAGCATATCTTTATTGAGCATATACTATGTATATTATTTAATGGCATTCTTACAACAGCCTAGAGAGGTAGGTATAAAATCCCCACTTAACAGATAAAACTCTGATGCTCTGCTTAAGATTACTCAGCTCATATATAGTGGCACTGGAATAGGAATCCAAATTCAATGTCCTTTCTCCAGCACAGGAATGGCTTATATAAATATTTGTTATCTTGTTTAAAATTCACCTGCAAGTGTTTAAACTCATATGACAATCTCAATAAGCTCACTTGCCTCTGAGGTCAATGCAAATGTGCTTTGAGCCAAGAAGTGCCCTTGGGAGATTAGAGGGGCTCCTACTTTGGCAAAGGTTGGGCTGTGCACTGCTGTCTCCCATTATGTCCTTGGACTCATACAGTAGCTTTGTGACTCCAGGTAGCACTGGACTGAAAATTTATCTCTTTAAATGGCTTAAGTGTGTGTGTTTTTCTTAATATCCCAAAAAGCCATATTTATGAAGAGGGACAAAAGGAGAAATGCCGTGTAAGGAGAATAAATAAATGTAAAAATCAGGGTAGTCACACATTATCATTGGTAGCAGCCCCTCAACACAGAAAAGAGAACAGAGAAGACACCTATTCCTAATTCAAGCAGTTGTATCCCAGTTGCAAACCTCTCAGGCTTGATCCGATTTGCCTCCCATATTGCTCACTGTATGTCATGTCCTGGTGTGTTACCAGAAGAAACCAGAGAAATACACTGGTGGAGGTACCAAAACCGAGCTCTACCTTCTGCTCCTAACATTAGAGCACAGAGGGGATTCCTAAGCCCCCTGGGCAACTCCTACTCTTCCATTCAAAGGACCCTCTGAATATTTAATGGAAGTAGTTAAAGATATGTGATCAGTGCTTAACTGGCATACTCCATCTCCTAAATAATTCTGTATAAACAGAAACTTTCATATTTATGATGCCTCTCTGCCACTTCTTTTATATTTTCATTTGGTTGGTTTGGGGGAAAATTCCAGGTGGATTTGCTTCATGTAAATACTGTACTTCTTTATCATATTAATAAGGGAAGAGGTAGGAGAATCAAGACAATTCAGTGAGTTGTGCTGAAGTAGACGCTCAATAAATACTATCTGAAAAATGATCTATGTAAATGAGGGAGATTCTGGCTTGGTGAGGAAATGTTCATGGGTTCAGGGATGTGGTTTCATAGAACTGAGCCTGGCAATAGAACATGCTCACAGGAGAACTGGACCCCATTCCTGACCCAGTGGTTGTTGGCATTCTCCTATAGCCATTCTTGTCGATGGCAGGGAGTTGGATGGGGAAGGACAAAGAGAGGGACAGGGAAGGCTGAAAAAAAGCTCTGTAGGCTCAAAAGGATGTGTGTTGGAAAGAACTCTGAATTAACAATATATAGTGGCAGCTCAGACCTGGGCATCCAAATTAGTTAGGGGATTGGCTAATAGCTACAATAAAGATGTTCCAAAAGCAGAGGCTTAAACAAAACAGAAATGTACATTTTTCTCATAAGCCAGTCAGGTCAGGCAGGGGATCCACAATGTAATCCAGGACCCATGTTTGGAAAAGATCAGGGCTGTGGTTTGCCTTCTGTGATGGTATGTTCAGCACAGTGTAGTAGCTTTGCAACCCCAAGTATCATTGGACTGTTAGGTCATAGGCAGACCTGTTCTGACACCCTCTAGGGTACTATTGTCTTCCCTATGTCCTACACCATATCCAGCCTTCTAGAAGGGGACAAGAAGGAAGAGAAGAGGATGCATCTTTTTCTTTTCTTTTTTTTTTTAAGGACATTTACTGCAAGCCTTCCTCCCACTTTCCTCCATTCTCCATTGACCAGAGGTGAATCACATGACCACACACAGCTGCAAGGGAGGCAGGGAAGTACTTTCTAGCCAAGTAGCCATGTGCCCAGGTAAAGCCCAGAGTGTGGAAGTAAGATTCCATTACTTCAGGAAGACCTAGGTTTCTGTTGTATTTTGGATGAATTTCTTGCTATATCTTAACTTAAAGACTTAGTCGGGAGAAGGGAGAATTTCTCCACCAAAGCCCATAAATTCCAGGCTCTGCCCCCCCCCCCTGCATTCTTTCTCCTTCTTCAAATCTCATTTATTTCTAGTCCCCTACCTTCTGCTGCATGTAGACTTCGTAAAGTGTCATCCTAGAGTCACTTAGCTGCAAGCAAGAGACCTCTCAGAGCTCATTGTCCCTCCCACACTGATCTAGGCCATTCCCACCAACAACCTTAAGCCTTGAAATGTCCAGTTTCCAGGTAGAGCACTGAACGCTATCTTCCTAATGCGAAGGACCAAGACAAAGGAGAATCTCCAGCTAGGTGTGTCTACCTTCTTTTCCTCCCAGATGCCCAGGACTTGTCCCCTGGTACACTATGCTTCAGAAGCAATGTTCACTCATCACAGTTCACACTCACATCCTCCCCAGGAGCAGCCTAGTTGATTCTCTGTCTCATACAGGACAACTAGGCTCTGCACACTTTGCTTTGTCTTCATTTTTTTAATTTTTCTTTTTTATTTGAGAGGGAGAGAGCGCAAGTAAGGGAGAAGGGCAGAGGAAGAGAGAGAGGATCTCAAGCAGGCTCCACATTCGGTGTGAAGCCTGAGGTGGAGCTTGATCCCACGACCCTGAGATCATGACTTGAGCCAAAATTAAGAGGTGGATGCTTAACTGAACCAACCACTCTCAATCTCTTTAAAATAATTCGTACCAGGACGTTTAAGACAAAAATTATAGAAGGTCATAGGGTATCCTTGTTGATAGTGGTTCAACACAAATAGAAGACATTGAAAGATTTGCTTTAAAATATGACCTCTGCTCTGTTATTCAGAACATCCTGGTCCTGCAATGAGTGTTTTGTTTGTCATTCATTTTTAATGAGTCAAGAGTCCTTAATTTTCAATTTACAGTGTAATTTAAAATCATTTTGAAATGTACTCTGTCTAGGTTCAGCCCTGCATTTAGTGTCCTTGAAGTCAGTAGCTTAAGGTGGCTTGTGTTTTAGGTACACAATGCTGAATTGAAACTCAAATCCTTTCTGGTAATAAATAATAAATAATCCTTTAACTCAAAACTTTATGGTAATTTTCATCTTCTGGATACTCAAGGAGGGTACTTTCAGATCACAACCACATAGTTAACACATACAAAAAAGTCCCAACACAATAGTTAATTACTTTGAAGGAGTTTATTGCCATGTTAGGTGTCTGTTTTTAGACCCAAGTGAAAATATGATCTTCTGTTAATACAGAGAAAAGAAAAATGTGATCTGAGACGTTTTCCCAGTTGCATAAGAAACCAAAATTTAGACCCTATCTCATAAATGGTTTTGATGGACACAACTTAGTTTCTCTACGGCAGCTCCTTTGTGAAAAATGCTGAAACCTGCCTTTCTGGGGCATATCAAAGGCTTAGCCTGAGAGAGAAGAGGTGGCTGGGGAAGGCTGGCCCACTGCTTGACTGCTTGGTACACCATTCTCTGTGCTGCCATTCACTCAGTCTTTGTTGACAGCCCAGGTCCGAACAAGGATTATTCACTTTCGTAATCACTGGTGTGCTGGTGACCTGTGTAAACAAGAAAATAAGTGAAGTGAGCCATAACTCCAACAGAGTGTGAGGGGAATGAGGAGCCGTTATTGATGTTTAAAATCTAGATCTTTTCAAAATGGCGGCAAATTTATATTCAAAAACTGGTTTCATCCCAATGCAATATTTGACCAAGTTAGAGTAGAATAACTCTAGTTTCTGAAATTCACTCAAATAGGAATGATCTGATTTGCCATTAAAATGGTGCATCTAGGGCCACCTGGGTGGCCCAGTCAGTTGAGTGTCCAACTCCTGATTTTGGCTAAGGTCATGATCTCAGGGTCATGGGATTCAGCCCCATGTTGGCCTCCACGCTGGGCCTGCTTGAGATTCTCTCTCTCTCCCTCTGCTTCTCTCTCTCTCTCTCTCTCTAAAATAAATAAAATTTTAAAAAATACATAAAATGTTGCCTCTATTCCATGTTCTCCAGAACACCCAGATTCAAGTGGCTCACACTCCTATGATAGCTGTAGCCATATTTACTGACTTTTTACTCTGCTGAACACCATGGCAAGGGATCTATGAACACTCATTTATTCTTCAATCTGGTCCCATGAGTTTTGTGTATCAGTATGCAATCTATTTCACAGATGAGGAAACTACAGTTCAGAATGCAGGTTATCTTGTCCTTGGAGCTGTGGGTCTCAAGTTCTCACTCTAAATTCTATTGTTGCCTTGAGAAACTTTCCCTAAGGGCTAAAACACAAAAAAAACTTGAGAGGAAATGTCTTGAAATTATTATGCATTTAAGGTTTTTTCTTCTTCTTTTTCTTTTCTTATATTTATGTACATGGCCAAAAAACAACTACAAAGATCACATTGTATTTGTCCTTTTCTCCAGTTGGTTATCTACCTACTGACTTTGCTAATTTCCCTCATCATTAATTGCTTGGTAGATGACAATAGCCAAGTAAAGGAATGAAAATGATGAAATCCAATTCATTCATTGATTCATTGGTTGATTCACTGTGTATTGATTTATCATGTGCCAGGCACTTTTCCAGGCTATTGAGCTACCCTGAACTTGCCCTCTTGAGAAAGATGAAAACAATAAGTAGTGTAAATATACTGTGGAATACATTTTGATAATGGGAAGTGCCAAAGACAAAAAAAGAAGCAGAGAAATGTCAGGGTAGGGAAATATTGAAATGTTAGATGGGAGGCCATCTAACAAAGGTAACACTTGAGTAAGTATTGAGGGGAAGTTAGGAAATAGGGGAGAGCCTTAAGTGTGTAGGGAAAGACCATTGCAGCAGAGAGCATAGCACATGTAAAGGTCCTGAGGCAGGAGCATGCCTGGGAGTTTGAGAAAGAGCCAGGAGGCCAGTGAGTCTAGAGTGAGTAAGTGAAGGCAGAGGAGAAGGACACAATGCATAATATGAACTAGTTACGTAGGTTGTTGTTGCTTAGGGTAAGAACTTGGCTTTGACTCCACATGAGATGCTTTTGAGTAAAGGGGTTACAGAAACATGAAATGGGCCTTCCTTGGCTGTATTGAGGCTATTTGGGGTGGGTATGGATGGGGAGGAAACTGGGGGCACCAGTGTGGAAGCTATTGGAGTATTCCAGGCAGAACACTATGGTGGTCCAGGCCAGGATGGGGTCTTCCTCCTTCCTTTCAGTTTCATAAATTGGTGCTTCAAGTCTACCACATCGAAGAGGATGAGTGATCAAATGACATATAACTGGCCCTTTATATGTGATCATCCATTATATTGCATTTTCTGAGGAAACACATCTCCTTTGGGAGACTGTGTTCCAGAAAAACAGCCCTCTTGATTTAAGCAGAGTGGATCAGTAAGAGTTGGTGTTTTTTTTTTTTTTCATTTGATTGGATTATGGTGTTTATTTTTTTTAAATTTTTTTTAACGTTTATTCATTTTTTGAGAGACAGAGACAGAGCGTGAGTGGGGGAGGAACAGAGAGAGAGGGAGACACAGAATCCAAAGCAGGCTCCAGGCTCTGAACTGAGAGCACAGAGCCCAACGCGGGGCTCGAACTCACAAACTGTGAGATCATGACCTCAGCCGAAGTTGGGAGTTCAACCGACTGAGCCGCCCAGTCGCCCCTAGATTATGATGTTTATTAAATGAGAAGTGCGGTGGTTGAGTCCATTATTTAAACAAACTTACACACGCAACTATTTTAGGGGCCCTCCTATCTTACAGATGCTTCACGTCCGTTCGTTCTTTCTTTCTTTCTTTCTTTCTTTCTTTCTTTCTTTCTTTCTTTC
>NW_024412421.1:32748319-32808059 GCF_014898765.1 Herpailurus yagouaroundi
TTCTTTCTTTCTTTCTTTCTTTCTTTCTTTCTTTCTTTCTTTCTTTCTCAAGACAACTCTAGGCAACAGGCATAATTATTCCCATTTTGCAGATCAGGAAAGCAAGTGTTGGAGATTCTGTGTAAAGTCTCATACAGCTGGGCGGAAAGACTCTTCTGTACACATCTGTACACTCTGGCTCCAAAGCTCCCTGTATATGTAATAGATATTCTTTCTTTTAAAAGGATTAGTTTCAAATAGTGCTTACTTGATACTGGATAATGTTTTTAATTGAATTATTGATTCAGTAGCTGTCCAATCATCTGGAAGATTATTTGCGCTGGGAGCTGTCATTCTTGAACGTGAACTGGAATCTGCTGGAGGGCATGTTCCAACACAGATGGCAGGGCTCTGCCCCCAGAGTCTCTCATTTGCCTGGCCTCAGGTGGGGCCCATGAGTCTGCATTTCCAACAAGCTCCTACGTGATGCTGATGCTGCTAGTTTGTGGGGCCACACTCTGAGAATCTCCCGTCTATGCCAATCCTATTCTTTTCCCCATAAACACATTGAAGATCAGAGAGGTTACCTATTTTCAACATCAGTAAAAACCCTTCCCACTTGAATTAACTATGACCGGAAACTTGAACTACAGAGAAACAAAGCTAACTCTCATAAATGAAAATTGGGGGGTTGTTGCTTCTTTGCTTGTTTTCAGTCAAAAGTAGAAACCATACAGCCATCTTTGTTCTCACATTTTCTCCTAATTTATTAGCTCCTTTTGAAAATTTAATCAAGAGGAACCCTGCCTATTCTCTTTCCTCGTTCCCACTTTGAAATTTCTGTTGCGCTTTGTAGTTGCTCAGGAGATTTTCAAAAACATCATCTTGTGGACAGATCTGCTGCAAACAGGGTTGATGAAGGCTCTAGTGATAGCTACCCAGACTCCCACTGAATCAGAGTTAATTTTTTTTTTTTTTTATGGAATTAGAGATGATTTGTGAATCTTGGACCAGAAACCTCCTTTGGCAGAATCCGTCAGAATCCATTTTTGATGTCTGGCACTAGTAGCAAACTTATTTGCAGTCCGTTGTGGGAACCAGCTGTTTGGTTCTCCTTGTCCTTTGACGCAGAGCTCAAATGTCATTTCTTCTGTGAAGCCTTCCATGGCTCAGGCTCAAACCAGACTACTTGCTCTACTTTTCTTCCTGGAGAACTCCGTTCATACTTCTGTGTTCCCCAGTATGCAACCCACCACCTAATTTCAAATGCCTGACTCACTGACCAGACTTGCTATCAATAAGGACAGAGGCTGACTGTCCATCTGTTTTATGCATATGGAACCCATCACAATTCTTGAGACTCCATTTGCTGAGCAGATGAGGGACAGCAGAGCAAAATAGCAAGAGGCATGAGCTTTGAGGTCAGGCAGACTTGTTTGGAGACCAAATTCTTCTATACCTGTCATAAAGGTGTAACTTCACAGGTATGAAGCTTCCCTGTAGGGGGCGCCTGAGTGGCTCACTGGGTTGAGCTTCTACTTCCGCTCAGGTCATGCATAATCTGCTGTTCCTGAGTTCAAGCCCCACGTGGGGCTCGCTGCTGTCAGCGTGGAGCCCATTTCAGTCCCCTAGCCCCTCTCTGCCCCTCCCTCTCTCTCTCTCTGTCTCTCAAAAATAAACATTAAAAAATCATAAAGCTTCCCTGTTGGCTCGGTTTCTTCATCTGTAAAATGGGGAAACAGCACCAGTATCACTCAGAATTGTGAAAAATTACTATTTTTGTTTAAGCCATGCAACGTCTCAACAACACCGCTTGACTTGTGGAAAGAGCTGAATAAATATTAAATGTCAATCTGATGTTCACAGGCACTCTTTAACCCCTATAGGGTTAGTTAAACTGAAATTGAGCCCTAACTTCATAGACGCATAAGTTGTGGAGATCCAAAGCCCTTCCCTTAATTTATATCAATTTCTAGGAGTTCACATCCTTATGACCTTTCTTGCCTCTGGGTCCCCTGCCTTTATGTTTTCTGCTTTTTTATGTATACAGTGGAGACATGACCCCTATGCCAGATTGCAGACACACACACACACATACACACACACACCTGCACACTTGTGAGCAAGGCAGAGTTTACTGAGGGTTTAAGGTTGCAAGGATACATTCATGATCTTTCACTGTTTCTCTGGCTTCCCCCTTTCTTCTCTCCCTTCCACCCCCAAATCTGCTCCTCACACCTTCCTGTCTGAATTATTCTTCTCCCAGTTCATCTTTCATTATGCAGAGCCCTTAGGAACCACTGTATTTTACCTTCCTGAACTTCCACACTCAAACTCAACAAGAGGCTCCATAGAGCCAGGGGTCTTGTGCCTACCAGGGCCCACCTTCCTCAGAGGGTCTGTGGCTGAGCACTGCACCTGTTCTATCATTCCAGATGTTACTACTATTTTCAAATTTCTCACTATGAGGGACTCCCTTCTTTCCTTCCTTCCTTCCTTCCTTCCTTCCTTCCTTCCTTCCTTCCCTCCCTCCCTCCCTCCCTCCCTCCCTCCTTCCTTCCTTCCTTCCTTCCTTCCTTCCTTCCTTCCTTCCTTTTTTTCCTAGTATTGCTGAGTTAATATTACCAGGTGTCATTTTCATGCCCATCCGAGTCCAAAACTGGGTCCTTCTTCCCAGGACTCTGATGATGAAGGAAGAATTCATATCCATGATACCCAGGCTTAAAAGGCACTAAGTAAGAACCCAGGAAACCACCTAGTGCAAACTTATAAAACTACAGAGGGAATATGTGCTATAGTTTAAATGTGGGACTTTCCTGAGTTCAGTGGATTTTTAGGTACATAAAACACACAGTAATGATCCTTTTCCAGTTCCAATACAGCATCTGACTTTATGGAGATGTTAAACCAGTTTGAGGGTTTTTGGTTTCTATCTTTCTTCCTTTTGCCCCTTTGCTCAAAGAAATGGTGCTTTTTTTTTTTTTTTTTTTTTTTTTTTTTTTTTTTTTTTAAGAAATGGTGCTTTGCTCTTTGCTAATGAGCTGGATCCTTGTCAGAAAAATAAGATAAAATAAAATAACTATTTCTGTATCAAGTTTGGGCTGAATAATTCCTATTTCCTTTTCTGGGAAGCTAAATTTTCAAGGGACTTCACTGAGAGAGTGCAGAAAAGCAGACATCGTAGTCATTTAGGGGAAAGTGATGACAGACTCTCTACAAGAAAAGAAACAAAAATTAATGACAAATCGCATTAAAAGATGACAGATTATTTTCATTGTGGGAAACAGACCTTGAAGACAAACAGTTTTATGTGTGAATTTGATCAAAAGCATGATTCTCAGCTAATTTCTTGGTTGTAAATTAAATTATTGCTTTAGAGACATAAAAATATAGATATACACAATTTCCTTCTGCTCTTCTGGATATATTCATCTTTGCAGTGAACGCTTGTCCATATATTTAATGACTGCAGATAATGGATTTTAAAAGTGTATTTAAAAAGTTAATCCTCTTGAGGACCTATTTTGAATGGAAAATATCTCCCAGCAGATTTTATTTTGGAAAATTAAAGGCAATACTCGGGCATTGAGATAACATTTAGGTAAGTGTATGTGAGTCATTTTCCCCACTCTGCTGATAGTCTTTGTGGCTAATCACGAAACTGACTGCAAAGTACATTGTAGATGAGTCTACTTGCCCTAGCACCCAGATGGCTGAGAGCAGATACCTTGAAGAGTGTGGTGGGGGGCAAGGTAGGGATGTGACCTTGGCCTGTAGCATAGATCAGCAAACTTCTTCTGCCAAGACCCAGATAATAAATATTTTAGGCTTTGTGAACCGGACGGTCTATTTTACAACTATTGGATCCTGCAGTTGTAGACCAAAAACAGCCACAGACAACATGTAAATAAAGAGTGTGGCTGTGTTCCAGTAAAACTCTGTTGACAAAAGCAGATTGTGAGCTGCAGGCTATAAACTCCTGACTCCTGGCTTAGAGGGATATTTGGTCACATGTTGACCCACAAGCTTCTTGTTTCTCATTTTTACAATCTCTGTATACGTCCCAAATGCTGGTCCATAAAGCGGGGATTAAAACCTCAGGAAGAGCCCTGACACTCCCTGCTGTCCATCAGCACAGGACAGGAGCAGAAAAACAGAAAGGGCATTAAGAACAACGGTTCTCCTTTCAAAGTTGGGTGCCACTGTTTTATCTGGTGTCAGAACCGTTTGACAGATCACAACACACAGATTGAGGCATTTACAAAATATGTACTAAGTGCCTACTGTTTGGCTCTGTGCTAGTACTGAAATACATGGGTTACTGCGCTGATCAAGTCCCTGCAGGTGTGAGGCTTTTTTCTGGTAAGGGAGAGGCACAGCATGAGAGGGAAGGGAGCCCAGACAGAGAGGGAGGCATTGAAGTGAGTCTCCTCTCTGAAAGTGGGACTCTGGTAAGGAGCTGCGTACTGGCAGAGAAACATTGGCCTCTTGCATGGGAGCAAGTGTAATAAAACACAGATGCCTGGTGTCAGCTGAACAACAGAGAGAACATGGCTTAAGACACAGTTCCCTCCTTTAAGAAGCTTCAAGTCTGGCAAGGGAAAAAAAGCAAGGAACAATTTGAATGACAACTTGACAGTCTGAATTCCTAAATACTCTGGCAGACCCCGAAATTCACAGAAAAGGAAATAAAGCCAGTTCTATGAGCCAATGCCTAGTAACCTCACAATTCTTCATTAATACACATACTAACAACACACCTTTCTTCCAACTATCAAACTGGCAAAAGTACAAAGACCGTGTTTTCCACTGTTAGTGTGAGGAAAGAGAACTCTAATGCACTTTGGATTAGAGTCCAAATCAATAAAGCCTTTCTGGGTGGAGCATTTGTCAGTGTCTAAGTAAATTTTAAATGGGTATTTCTTTTGAATCAGCAGTTTCCAAGATGAGTCTCAACTGGAGGAAAATACTTGCACATATGCGCAAAAAGGCAGGTGTAAAGTGTTTACTACTACACAGTTAATAATTTTGAAACAGGAAAAACTGAGCGTCCAGCCACAGGGAACTGTTTTAATAATAGCACATCCATACTAAGAGCTGTTATGCAGTCATGGAGAAGAATCAAGTAGGTCCATATGAATTTACATAAAATGTATTAGAAAAAATGTGTGTAATAGAAGAACAAGATTACTTACGGGATGTGTGTGGGTATAGTTTGTAAATCTGGTAGAATATATGTCAAATTGTGTGGTGGTTAATGGGACAAATGAGGGGTAACGAATGGTAAGTGGGTGTGTTTTCCACTTCATGCAAATAAAATTTTTAATTTTTTTGTATTTAAAAATAACCATTAATACAATGTGAATTATAAGACAATTGCACAGTAAAAAAAAATGCCCACTGTGGCAAGCTCACCCTTAATTCTAGAAGGACTACACTTCAGTTATCAAATCTACACCCTTGGAGTTCCTTGTTTACTTTGAACACTGTATTTCTTTAAGCGGGGAGGGGGAGTCATTTCTTTCTTCCTGCTATTTTCTCAGGATATGTAAAGTCCTATTCCTAGTGATAATGTCTGAAAATGAACATAATCCAAAGGTCCTCACTTTGCAATGTTTGCAGTAAGATTTCGGCATCTTAGCATTTAAGTGTTTTCAGATTACATCCATTTAAACATCTGTGATTCATTATCGTAAATATCACAGTTGTGTGGGACCATATGTTTCGGCTTGCAGCATATATATATATAAAGAAAAAGCACTAGCAATAAATTTCAGGAACCTTAGACTTGCCGTGGGTATGTGCAAAAAGAACATTTTCAGACACGTGGGGCCTTCTATAATCACAGCAATATATTTGAGATCCCATATAAGAATCCTTCAATTGCAAAAGTTGCCAGTTTTGATGGAAAGCTATGATTTACATTTGGCTCATGCTCGTCCCATGATAATTCAGGTAGGGTGGGAAGCGGAACAAAGGCCTTTAGACACAGTGGCTTTGACTTCCTTAGGAAATGAACATGGGCTATTATTGAGTGAAGAAATCACAAGAAAATGGGACGCCTTTAACAAGTGATGAGACGCTCTTGGCAGGCATACTCCTCCATTCCCACGAGGCTGAAGCTAGAGACGATGCCATATGGCATAAGGGATGCAATGAAAATCTCTTGGCAACTGGAGGATGAATAGACATGACCTACAGGGATGATCATTTTCTTGCTTACATCAGAAAGCCATATATGCATACAAGAATTAATTGTGCTTCATGTATTGTAAGCCAGATCATCTTATTTTAATATCCTGATAAGGTTTTGTCAACTAGACAGAACCAATTTGTTATCACAGCTGGCGAGTGTCTCACCCACCACAATTAGGGAAGAAGCTGAATGAATTAATTGGTTGCAACCAAAGAGTCGGCTAATATTTCTGATTGCCAGCTCTTGCCAGGATTAGCACTGAGCAGAGCCAGAAGGATAACCTGTAAGAGGCTTGTGCCCTGAAAGTACTCCCAGGTTACCAAAAGATAGGTCAGGAGAAAATTATGAAGGTGTAGAAAGCAGTGTTCCACACTCTATGGAAGTTTGATTGGCATAGCTGCTGGTTATTATCAAGCCACCGACCTTGTCAATATTGAGCCTGTTCTTTAGGAGGGATTGTTGCCTCAGATAGTGTACTTGGGCTCCCAAGCAATATTCTATCTTCAGGAAATGTTCCTAAACCCTTTCTGGAATGTAGGTGGCATAAGGCCATCTCTGTGCAGAAGCATTCTTGGTATCCACAGGGAATGAAGGATGGGTTGTTCAAAATGCCTCAGGATGTTTTACACAGAAGATACTCATCCACGCACTGTCTACAGATTCTTTATGAGTTTTATGAAAATCAAACCATACTTAAGATCATGGATCAAAATGCCATGCTCCTTTGTCCTCCACCCCCATGATGTTTTGTTTGCTGTGATCTCGGAAACTGTGATGGCTTTGTAGTGCAATAGCAGGATGTTGGTCTGCAGAAAGTCCAGATCTCAATAGTTCTTTGATAAAAGTTTTAGATAGATCACTGATAGCAAATTCCACAGTAAGCTTTTCTCCCAGCCTTTAAAAGCTCTTGAATACTTCTAGATGTTCTGGGGCTGCATAATGATCTGGAGGGGCCTCATTCGTGCATTTTCCTTGCCCTTCTTCAGATTGTAAGTGTTTCCTAAATTTTGACCTACAGAAACTTCTAGCTTATGCTGTATGGGTTTTTCCCTGATGGATCTAATCGCTTACTTCAAGATTGCACTCAACTCTGTCTTTGACACCTCTTTCAGCTCTAGACAGACTGTCTAACTTCTGTTAAGCCATATGCTCCTAGGCTGTAGAATAACTTCTAACACTTACTTTGGGTTCTCCCATTCCTGGAACAATCCACCCGCTGTATCTTCTCCCAGAACCTGGGACAGGACTCTGCAATAGATGTAAAAAAGCCAAGCTCAAGCCCTGCTACTTACAGATGTGTGACCTAAAGAAATTTGCTTTGGGGTCCCTGGGTGGCTCCGTCAGTTAAGCGTCTGACTTTGGCTCAGGCCATGATCTCGTGGTTTGTGAGTTTGAGCCCCGTGTCGGGCTCAGTGGTGACAGTGCAGAGCCTGCTTCAGATCCTCTGTCCCCCTCTCTCTCTGCCCCTCCCCTGCTCATTCTCTCTCTCTCTCTCTCATGCATGTACTATCTCAAAAATAAACATTTAGAAAAGAAGAAATTAGCTTAATCTCTCTGGGCTTCAATTTCCTCATCTCTATGATATTATCATCAAAGGACTGTTGAAAAGATGAAAGAAATATTTGTCAATGGTTAGTGCACTGCCTGACATTTAGAAAATGTTCTGCAAGGAACTATATATAGAAGATAGCTGTATATCTATCTATTTACAGAAGTATATGTAACTACATACAGAAGTATATCTGTATATAGGTATATATCTAACCATATGTAGAAGACATCTTCTATAGAAGACAGATGTCAAACCTAAAAAATCAGCACCATTATGGTTTTGTAGGGTGCCTTGAAGATATAGGGAAAGGCTTCAGGTGATTGTTAATGCCTGTTCATATGAGCTAACACTCATTTAACTTGGATACTATTGACATTTATGTTCACTGAACTAGTTTAGAACTGGAGTGAATGTTGTCTTGCTAGAATCCTCAGCGAGTCTGACGTTATTACAGATTTTTGATACCCAGCCAATTTGCCCATTTTCTTGGATCAAGTAGGTTGGGAAACTAACCCCGTACAGATGGGTTTGTTGATTTTATATAAAGAGAGGCAAACCAAGAAACAGTTATAGACAACTGTCTCCTAATTATAGACAACAAACTGATGGTTACCAGAATGGAGATGGGTAGGGGGATGGGTTAAATAGGTGATGGGGATGAAGGGGTACACTTGTTGTGATGAGCACTGGCCATTGTATGGAAGTGTTGAATCACTACATTGTACCCTTGAAACAAATACTATATTGTATGTTAATTAACTGGAATTTAAATAAAAACTTAAAAAAACAAACTTAACATTTACTTCTCCCAAAACCCACCTTCCTCTTCCCCATTTGAACATTTAGAGATCATTGTTTACTGAGCACTGCTTCAGATGATAGATTATAAGGTCTTTAGGAGATGGGACTGTGTCTTCTCTATTAATGGTAGCACCTTATACATTTCTTTTAATATTTGTAAATCAGAATCTGATTCAATACACATTCCCTGAAGACTCATTTTGCAGGACTTTTGTTTGTTTGCTCATCTTGAACATTTTTATTTATTTCCAAATGTTGGATTACCACTGCTACACTCCTACCTGCTTTCATCTCCAAGTCCCCCTAATCCCTTCTCAAACCTTCCATGGTAGGGTAGTAAAAGACCAGTTGATCCTTCCACCTAGAGTTCTAGGAAAGAGGTTGGGTCAAAGCTAAAGGCCCTTTAGATCCACGATGCTGTCTTGGTAAATTGATGGTGTGACGTCAAGGTTATAATTAGATCTTCAAACTCTCATAGTCAATTAAAATATGTGCCTATGTTGATTTGTATACTTTCACTATTTGGGTTATGTATTAGTATAAATATTTACCTGAAAAGCTATAATTCATCGCTTCACATGTTTCTAATGTGTTGCTGCATTCTTAAACACAATTTTATTATGGCTTAAGGCCAAAGCATTGTTTAGAAGAACACATCCAATTTTATAATAAAACATAGGGAAAATATACAGGAATTTGCTTTCTAAGCAATTTTTAGAGAACACATCTCCCTCATAAAGTGAGAAATACTTGTTGATAATCCCTCATCTTGGATGCTTTCTGATAATGATGAGCATGCCCATTAGTTGACTTTCTCTTGCTGCTGGGAATAAGTTATTATGTGGACCTATGATTTGTTTGCTTATAATTTCTACCCTGTGGTGCTTGTTTGGCCTTTTGATACACTGAAGAAATGGAATGTTCATCTTTCAACAGGGCAACCCTCCAGATCTTCTAGACACTGAATATTATGAAGGCAGATAGTCTAGCGTATTCATCTTTATGTTAGCATTTATCCCTTACTGCCTACTATCCTGAACACTGTAAGTGGAAAAAATATATTTTTAATGGGTTGCTAGATTAAAATGTTGAGATTTAGAATAATAGAATCTCCCAATTGTAAGAGACATCATTCAACACCAGAATCTCTTCCATACCATTCCTGCTGAATAGCCATTTAGGCTCTACTTGAAAGCATCTAGAAACAAGCAAATTATTTCATCCAGAAATACTGGTCCTTCCAAATGGCAATCTGAATTTCTTCAGGCTTTTCTAGTATTTGAACAATAAGGAGTTCATGCAAATAACAATATTTGCACTATACATTATTGTAGCCTCCACCTGCACAATTGTAACACCTCACCTTACCCCCTCCCCTGGCCATCATTGAGATGATTTCTGAAAGACCTCACCCAAACTCATAAATTATTCTCCCAGGACCCCTCCTTCTGGCCTCTTTGTTGCTTAACTTACCTGAAAAGCTCTTGAAGGAAGAGTGTCCTCACCGCTCTTTGTGAGAAGGCTGCTTCTCAAAGTCCATCTCTTGGATCGTCAAAGCCATGAACCCCCAAGATGCCAGGAGACCCAAATGTACTATAGCCTTCATTGTATGAGAGCAAAGTGAAGGTGTACTCCATTCAGAAATGGGGCCAAGTCACCATTCACCATCGCTGTTTGTAGGGAACCAGGCTAACAGAGCTTGAGATTACCTAAATTGCCTGTGGTTTGTGCATCTTTAAGCTTGTATATATAGCTTATGCCTTTCTTGAACTACAAACCCATGGGGCTAGACTAGGAAGCCAATTTTGAGTTCTGTCTATTCCTTCTGTTTCTGCCTCTCTCTAAGTGCCCACATAGAAGTTGTCCTCCTTACAGGTCTCTTCCTCGTTATGTAGATCTGCCCACGCAGTTGACAGGTACTTGGGAAATCACGGGTCTGATTGCATCAGACATGATCAGGATTTGAATCATGATTTAGGCTCAGACAAGACACTCTGCCACATGTCCCCAGACAACTCCAACTGCAAGGCCAAAAATCTGGAATGTTGCTGTGGACCAAGTCTCTCTTATCACTAACAGAAATACGGAGGGAGGCACATTTGCACATAATTACTAGATAGCTCAGGAACTAAAGGCTATGTAAGAGACATGTGCTAGTCCTATGGAAATCAGTGAGACGGAATCTCTGTAAAGATGAGACTTGGTGATTCTTAAAGCTGCTGAGTCTGTGATTAATATTTCGCTGATCGGGTGACTTTCAATCGACTTCCTCAAATCTTCATGAGTTTGGGCCATCATTCTCAGTTTTGTTTGGGGAGTTTCAAATTTGCTTAGCTGTCAGGTTGCAGTTCTGCTGTTTATTCATTCAATGAACAGGGTTGAGTGTATATTGTGCCAGGCACTATGCCATATAAAGTAATTCCAATTTGAAATACAAATTCATAGTGATTATAAGTACCGTGGGATAGACGATGCACCATATTCTTTCAGAAAACAATCTGCCATGTTTTAAAGAATCTGTAACAGGAGGAAATGTAACCCTGACAGAAAATACTGGTTTGAGAGCTAGCAGCTCAGTTTTTAGTGGTAGGCAGAAAATGCCCTGAAAGCAGATGTGGGCCCTGTCTTGTTCCAAGAGGAAGCCCTTAAGGGTTTACATGGCAAAAATAGGTTTCTGCAGAAGATCACTTGACAAGATCATTCATTATGGTACCTTTGTCTCGATAGAATTGAAACTCTATTTTGTCAAAGTTGGAATCAAAACATAAGATGATATTAAGACTGTGCATTCTGCACCCATCAAAGCTACAAAGACTTTGCAGGTGAAATGTATTCCAGAGCTAATCAGTCATGGGTAAGAACATGCCCACAACCTTATAGAAGCTATGCACATGTCAGTGCTGATTCCAGGCCAACAATGGAGTACAGGATACAATTAAATGTGTTCAGGAATCAGGAGGGTAGAATAAATGAAGGCTGGGGGAGGTGCCTATTGTATCATCTGGGGATCTGGCCCAATGTGGGTAGGACTGAACATATGTTAATGAAAGTTAGATTGGCTAGAACATTTGAGAAATGAAGGAGTTCAGGGAAACCGTAGGAAATGCTTTCTGTTTCTCTCAGTTGGGCAAGTCCATAGAGCCTCTGGACTAAGCCTTATGAGCTCTTTTAAAGGAAGTTGGTACCTCTGGATGCCAGTGGGATCCTGAGGGATGTGAAAAGCAATTAGTCTTGCTCTGTATCCTGGGGAGAGTCCATCTGATGTTTCTGAATTAAGTGCTACTTCGGTTGTCAGAAAGGCACGGCTTTCCGTGTCCAGGCAAGGACTAGCAAATGAACAAATATGCAGACCTTCTTGCTACTGGAACAATTGGATTCTGTTTTACTAATGAGGCCAGGGGTACTGAGATATCTGGTATAAGGGAGAGTAAACAATTTACGTTCTACTGGACAGAGTCATTGCCTGGTGCCAGTGGTGTGCTGGAACCAGCTGATACTTGCACTCCTGAGAGCTGGTTAAGTTTCTAGAAAATCTGCAAGCCAACTGAAGGCACATTGGTAGCTGAAATCAGCCATATTTAGAATATTTACACCACAGACATTGGCAAATGCTATAAATCAGGACTTTTCCCCTCACCAGCATAACTGCTAAAACAAAGCCACTCCCTTCTGTGTGCGACTAGAGATGGCTAGAAGCAGATTATCTGTAGACCCAATTGTATCTCTCTGTGGGGGAGATTCCCTCAGCTCGTAGGAAGACCCATTCAAAGCCCACGGGCCCACTGATCCACACACACATCCTCACTCATCCAGACAAGTAGTCTGACCACCAACTCTAAGAGGTACACATACCACTCACGTGCAGACCAATTTTCAAGTCTCTACAAATGTATACATGTATTTAGGACCATTTTCCCATTGAATATGTGAGTGTACAGATCATTGACTGACCCCAAACACTTATAAGAGTAGGACAAATTCCATATTTTAGTACATACCTATCTACATGAACAGGACTGATCTATATTTTGCAGATAAATTTAAATCCATTTGCATTTTCATATTTCCTGGGATCATAATACAGCTTAATTTGCTTGCTCACACATTTCAAGATGGTAAGAAATCTATGCCTTTTGGATTTTCATCCTCAAGAACCACATTCAAAAGAAAGAAATAAAAAAGCATAAAATCAAGGTCTGGAAGATTAAGCCCCTTAATTCACGTGCCAAACTTCCCATTTCAATTGTGGTTTTGTCTCCCAGCTTAAGTTTGTCTTTTTGTGACATTTGCATTAAGCCCAGAGGACTTTTTGAGTGGAAACATGCTGAAAGCATAATTGAAACTCTGAGTGGTGCCATTTGTCTCATTTGCATTTTTCCCCCAGGTGGGGAGTTTTCACATCCCCCTTTCTTCTCCTGGGGTGTTCAAAGATTATCGCAAAGAATGATGTTGTGCAATTGATTCCAATAAATCCCCATGTACAGTATATTATATGTATATTTTTTCTTTCCAGAAGCTATTTTAAATGCCACAGTGATAAACTATGTAAGGAAGTCCTTTGTAGGTTCATATTAGCACAGAGAGTTTATTTTCCCCCTCAGATAGAGATTTTGAGTATTTGTTCACAAGTTTAATTGTTTATTAGAATGTTTGCTTTCAATTATTCTCATGGTGTCATTCCAAGCTCTTTAGGAGGATGTTTCTGTAGAAACACATCAAAAACAAAAATAGATAGACAGGGCACCTGGGTGGCTCGATCAGTTAAGTGTCCTGACTTGTCTCACGGTCAGTGGTTTCGAGCCCGGCATCAGGCTCTGTGCTGATAGCTCAAAGGCTGGAGCTGGCTTCGGATTCTATGTCTCCCTCTCTCTCTGCCCCTCCCCTGCTCTCTCTCTCTCTCTCTCTCTCTCAAAAATAAATAAGTAAATAAATAAATAAATAAATAAACTTAAAAAAAAACTATTCAATTTTACCCTTAATATGTTTTTTGAACTCTGTGTCCCCAAACATGCACTGACTCAATCTCTATGAAAAAGTTTGAGGGGCTCCTAGGTGGCTTAGTCAGTTAAACATCCGACTCTTGGTTTTGGGTCAGGTCATGATCTCATGGTTTTGAGAGATCATGGGTTTGAGCCCCACGTTGGGCTCTGCACTAACAGTGCAGAGCCCGCTTTGTATTCTCTCTCTCCCTCTCTACCCTTCTCCTGCTCATGCCTCTCTCAAAAATAAATAAATAAAACCTTAAAAATTTTTGTTAAAAAGTTTGAGAATCACTGATATCTTGGTTGTGTCAGCAAAGTTAAAAAGACAACGATGCAGGGCTGAGGCTATCAGTTGCACCATTTAATAGGGATTTTAAGGTGAGTGTGTAATCAGTGGGGCAGTAGAGTCTGTTTTTCTAGGAGGAAGAAGAAAAAAAAGTGTAGCAAACTTTTTTCTTTTTATAAAGTATTCCTCATGTATTTCAAATCTGCCATTTACCTATGGCCAGAGTTGCTGTCATTGGCGAAGTCTAGATCTGTGCCTTTTCTAAGGTTTGCATCTCTCTCAAATCTGCATTATTTATGTTAGATATATTCTTTCAAATATCAGAGGGCCTTCTGGATTATATCCAATAATCATATGGAGTTATATCAGATCCCTTGTAGATGATAAGCTTGAGTAGGGCAGGGCCAGGTGTGAGTTTGTCTGAACGAGGGATGTGCACAGAGGCATGGAGCCCTGGCCAGCATTTCAGGAGGGCTCTAGTGGCTGCAAAGACAAACGCATGTTTTCATTTGACTCCTTAGATTTCAGTTAACATTATTAGAAAGCAGGACATCTCGCACATCCAACAGATTTTATAAATGTTATCTTCAAATAATTTTGTGAGGATAAATAAAGTGAGACACGTAGAAGAAAAATATTAGTTGAATAATAGATCATCTGTGAAAATATGGCAGAACCATGAGGCTGGGAGCCTTGAAGGAAGGGGTATATTTGCCATGGCAGACTAGCAGAGACTAACTGTGTGGCCTTAACCTCATTCAACCTCCCCAAGTCTCAGTTTCTAGAGAGGAAGAAAAAATTACCTACCTTGCACTGGTAATGTAAGGATTCAGTGCAGTCATGAATGTGAATCTCTCAGTGTAGTGTCGTGCTTTTAGGACAAATAATGCCTTAGATTGGTAGGAAGTTATCTGTACAAACAATCTATTTAAAGGATATTTAACGAAACTCTGTTGAGTCTGCTGTGGGTGGGGCCTGTAATTTTATTCCTTTGATGTCATCTTTTCCTTCACAACGTCTCACGTGAGAGAGGTTGGGCTTTGCCAAGAAAAGTAGGAGGATTCAAAGATGGGCAAGTCTGGATCAGAATCATCTGCTTCACTCCCTTGGCCCCAGCAGAGGTGCCTATAGTAACTATCTCCATGGTAACCACACTCGGCCCAGCAGGCCAGAGCATAGGTACCTGACTAGAAAGAGATGGAAAGACCCAGGAGGCAGGTGGAAAACCAGCTGGCAGCAGGAAGCTGTGCAGGAAAAGGAAAAAGTAGCTTCCTTAATGCCCACGATTACAGGAGTAATTATGGAGTAATGATAATTCTTATTCATGGAACACTATTCTAACTGTCATGTAGGTATATATGATCATGTTGTATGCTCACCATAAGAATTACAGTACCTGTGAGGGAGGTACTGTTATGTCCCACTTTATAGATGAAGTCATTGAGGTGCAAAGAAGATAGGTGGTCCACCCAAGGTCACAGGGCTGCTACACATGAACCAGGATTGGAAAAGGGCTTAGATACCTACTGTTAAAACTGCCCTTTCTTAAGGCAAGGGAATAGCAGTTCCTGGCATGCTAGGTCCCCAACCTCCTCTCTGTGCCAAGGATGGCTGGGAAATGTGGAAACCTGGCATCTTGACAGGAAGTCCATTGTCTGAGGCCCTGGTTCTTGGCCCCAGCTGCATTAGATTCATCTGGAGAGCTTGAAAGAGATACTAGTGCCCTGTCCCCAGACCAGTTGAGTTATACCAGAATCTTGGTTGGGAGTTGAGAAGATATTGCTATTTTTTTTTAAATGCTCCACAGGTGATTCTCATAGCCTGGAAAAAGAACCACAATCTAAAGCATCTGCTCCTGAATTGGTAAAGGTATCTAAAACAAACAAGGACCCATTTTGCAATCCTTAGCGATTTGGTAGAGCAAGCTGGGAAGAAAGCTAGACGATATTGGATGCCTACCATGTGCCAGATCCTGAATGTCGATTTGATCCTTCAGTGCACCCCTGCCTGGCACTTCTGAGAAGCGTAGAGGGATGTATGAGTGGCCTTCAGGGGTCAGGATGGGGCAACTGCCCTTTTCCCTCTTATGTATCAATTCCCAGGAAATGGATGTACTGAGAGCTTGAACTGTAGATGCAGACGGATGGACTGGGGACAGTTTCCTGCTGTCTCTGAGTGTATGCACTTGATAAAGTTAGTCTCTCTGAGGCTCAGTCTGTTTTCCTGTAAAATGGAAAACGATGCTTACAGAGTGTACATTTTCAGTGGGACTATATTGCCCCCAGAGGGGTGGCGTGAGGGATAGGCAAAACATTGCACTGTGTGTGTGTGTGTGTGTGTGTGTGTGTGTGTGTAAGGCACAGAGGCACATACTGTAAGTAAACAGATATGCAGTATATTGGGGCCATTAAAAGTCCATGACAGTGGTGGCAATTAGGCAAACATTTCTAAAATTATGAGGGGGGTACATAGTGAAAAAAAAGTGGAAAATACTGCTTATTGGTTAGAATTTCTGGGAGACTAAAAGAAGAGACTGAATATAGAGTCCTTGGCACAGAGCCTGGCGCTCAGATGCCACTCAATAAATGGTAGATGTTGTTACTGTCATTTGTCAAAACATTCATTGAACGTGTGCACACTGATCCTAGCTTTGGGACTATGTACAGCATCACTGGGATGATGAAGAAAGATAAGGCACCACCTGTGACTTCACCAATGAGCTAAGTCAAAGCCAAACACAGGAGACCTAGTGCTCTCATAAAGGGAAGCACACGGGTCTGGGGAACTAAGGGGACAGCATGGACATTCATTTCCTACCTGTCTCCAGTGCTGGGCTCAACCAAGGCAAGAGGCAACTAGGGACCTTCTTTCTCACTTCCTGCCCTTGCCTGGAGCAGCTCCTGCTCCCAGCATGAAAGAAGTACCACCAGTCCACCACCACTAGAGAATCACTTTGCCCCTGGAAAGCAGTTGGATTAAATGTAATCATTATTGATGGCCCCCTGTATGGAAAAGCATTCTGTTCATTGGTGGAAATAGAGTGATGAATAAAAAAATAAGATTCAGTTTCTGCTCTTGGTTTTGATGAGGAAAAGAGATATATAAAGTGGACATATTGATATAACATGATATAAAAGATCTTGTGTGCAGGAAAGTCTGGGAACACAAAGAGGGTATTTGGGCAAGCTGCCTGAGCTGACTTTTGTAGAATGAGTAAGAGTTAACATGTTAAAGAACGCAGGAAGTAACTTTTGCTCAGAGCCATCAGTATGAGCAAAGGGTTGGGAGAATACAGGTGCACGCTGGCACAGGTGTGGGTGATGAGTGAGACACAGGGTGAAGGCAGAGGCCAGGGGAGAGGCAGCTTAGCCATGGAGGACCTTGAGTGCTAGTATCATTTGGAATGGGGAGCTGTAGTTGTGTGAGACTCAGGTAGAGGCAGGTTGGTTCTATAGTGTGATAGGAGGGTCCAAAGCTTTCTTCAAGGAATAAATCTTTGTGTGGCCTTCCAGACCCCACATTTCCAGCTTATCTCCACTCTTTCTTCCTCACTCTCTCCCTTGCTGTCTCTGCGCATCTCACTGGTTTATTTACAATTCCCTGAATGCCGCTGGACTTTTGCACATGTTGTGGTTCTTTCTGCCTGAAATAGGTCCCCTATTACTTATAAGGTATTGAATTCATGTCTGTTTCTCTGATTACACTGAAACTCAGGGACTGTGCCCATCTTTGCTCAACATTATAGCCCAAGCATCTAGCATAATATAGGTTCCTAGAAAATGTTTGTGGAAGGAAGTGTTGGAGGTGGGAAGGAAGAAAGAAAAGGAAAAATTTAAGGGAAGAGAAGGGAAGGGGGGAACAGAAAAACAGAACTAGACCCCGATAAACTTCTGTATGCCTTCCCTCACCCCCAGCCTTCCCCAGAGGAGTCTGTCTTCTTGGGTCCTGCCCAGGGACCAGGACCAGAACCAGCCAGCATCCTGGCATTCTAGCAGGCCCTGTCATTTGATCAATGTGCCTCCTGTGGATGAATGCTAGTTTATAATAACAATGAATGCAACTTTCATGTGTCTCCTTCATAGTTCACCTCCAAAAACTGAAAGCAGGTAGGCCCAATTAATCTTGGCTACCAAGACAGATGGTCAGAAGCAGTGAGCAAATGTCTGAGAACTACAGACTCAAAAAGTCTACCTGTGTGTCTGTACAAAGATGTCCCTACATCTGCCTCGGCAGCCAGAAAATGTGCTGGAGCCCTGATGCAGAGGGTCCTCGACAGCAGACCGTGCAGCATGCTTCAGGGCTGGGCAGGAACACAGGAGCAGGATTGGACGGGATGCCCACATCCTTATCTTCAAGTTATGATGGGATTTTTAAAATTGATTTACATAATCTCTATAGCCCACATGGGGCTCGAACTCATGATCCCTGAGATCAAGAGTCCTATGCTCTTCCAACTGAGCCAGCCAGGTGCCTCAGGTTCTGATGGGATTTTAGGAGGGCTGTATTTTAAAGTTTATTTGTTGGGCTGCCTGGGTGGCTCAGTCAGTTAAGCATCTGCCTTCAGCTCAGGTCATGATCTCATGGTTTGTGAGTTTGAGCCCCCAATGGGCTCTGTGCTGTGTGCAGAGCCTGCTTCAGATCCTCTGTCCCTCCCACTGCTTGCTCTCTCTCTCTCTCTCTCTCAAAAATAAATAACTTAAAAAAAAATAAATGAAGTTTATTTATTTATTTGCCAGTGCAGAGCGTGATGTGGGCCTTGAACCCAGGAACTGTGAGATCATGACCTGAACCAAAATCAAGAGTCAGTTGCTGAACCAACTGAGCCACCCAGGTGCCCCAGGAGGGCTGTATTCTATATGAGGCTTTGTCTTTATTGAAACATATAGTTGTGCAAGAAAAATGGACCAGGGCTCAAATCTTGGTTTTGTCATTCACAAACTGTATGTGGGGGGTACCTCCTTTGCCCTCTCTGAGCCTCAGTTACCTCATCTATAAACTGGGGTCAAAAAAGCACCTCATTCATTGTGCAGATTAAATAAGATAATGTATATAAAATGCCTAACACTTAGCCTTGCGTGTGGAAAGTGTTCAGTTCACATTAGCCATTATCATTATCAGCTAATGTGGCTATTATTGTCATAAGAATTATATCCCAGAACAGAATGATCAGCTTAGTTCATCAAATATTTATATGGCTTCAACAGTGTGCTCAAACCAAGGTAGGTGTTGTCACCAAAGACACACAAGAAAGTTCCTAGCAGCAATATGTTGAGAGCCCCAAACTGGAAATAGCCTGATACCCATCAAGCAGAATAGAGGCGCCTGGGTGGCTCAGTTGGTTAAGCATCTGACTCTTCATTTCAGCTCAGGTCATGGTCTCATAGTTTGTGGCATTGAGCCCCACATTGGGCTCTGCACTGACGTGCGGAGCCTGCTTGGGATGCTCTCTCTTCCTCTGCCCCCCTTTCTCCCTGCCTCAAAATAAGTAAATAAACATTTAAAAGAGTAAAATAGATAAATTCATTATAGCCACATACTGGAACACTACACTGTGGTTTAGATTAACTGTTGTGACTCACAGCCACATGGATGCATCCCACAGCCATGATACTGGGTGGAAGAATCCAAATACAAAAGAACACACACTGGATGCTCCCGTTTGTATAAGTACAAATGCAGGAAGAACAGATCTATGGTATCAGAAGTCAGCATAGGGCAGCCTCCAAAGAGGAGGGTGGGGATTGTGTTCAGGAGGGAGGGCAAGGGCTAGTATTTTGTATCTGGGCCTTGGCACTCCGGACATGGGCACACCCATGTTATGGAAATACATCAAGTTGTACATTCTAATTTAAGTGCTTTTCTGTATCTGTGTTATGCTTCAGTGAAAGGTTTGCTAAACAAACTAGGCTGCTCAGCAGAGAGCTAAGAAAACAAAAGTGGGGTGAGGAAAGCAAACAAGGAGTACAATTGTGTGCTTGCCTGTAAGAACAGCTACTTTTCCTGATCCTTCCCATACATGACTTAGCCACTCAACTATAGGAATTTTGTTCACATCTATCCTGCCACTGAATTAATCTGGGCCAGGCACCATTGGTACAACACTAGACTAACTGGTTTTCTTGGCCTACCTTCTTTTCTCCAAACCACTCTCTAGAACCCAGAGCCACTAGTATCTTGAAAGATCCTGTGCATCTCTGCGTCCTCAGTCCTTAGCACCTGCCTGCAACATGAAAGGTCATCAAGGATGGATCTAGAAAGAATAAAGTCCTCCGGCACAATCAGAGCCAGAGGGCTACAAGGGAGTGCCGTGGGATAAGGGGGAGCATTTGTACATCTGGGTGGGGAGCAGTAATCCACATTTAATGGTCAGAGATATCTCCGGACTAAGCTGCCCGACCTACTCATATTCTTTCTGTTTTTGTTCGTCTTTTTTTTTGTTTTGTTTTGTTTCCCCAGTGACCTTCAAAGACTGCAAGGGAAATAACAAGCTACACTATGAGGTCTCAAGCCCATACTTCAAGGTGAACCATGACGGCAGCTTGGTTGCTCTGAAAAACATAAGTGCAGTGGGCAAGACTCTGTTCGTCCACGCCCGGACTCCCCATGCAGAAGACATGGCAGAACTCGTGATTGTCGGAGGGAAAGACATCCAGGGCTCCTTGCAGGTAACATAGCTGTTTGGGACAAATGGGGTCCACAGAGGAACACTGGGGTCTTTATGTCTTATTGTGGAAGATAGTTCTTTGGTTTATTACTGGCCAAGACGTTTCTGTCATTTGCAATGACAACTCAAAAAATTATGGGAGGGGATATGTGAGAATTTACTGGCTAATGTGACAGATATTTCGGGGATGACTCTGCCTTCAGGCAAGGTTATGTACCTATGCCCGAATAGGACATCAGCTTGATCCTTCCCCCCTTTTGTGGTTCTATTTTCCTTCTGCTGGCTTTGCTGTAGATAGTCGCATCCCTCTATGTCTTCCAGTGTAGAGGTCTCAGCAGCTCTACTGAGCTCTACTCATTTTCCCAGCCTAAAGTCACCTGAGAGAGCACCTGTTCCTGATAAAGCCAACAAATTCTTGAAATCAAATCTCGCTGGTTCTCATTGGAACGCATGTCCACCCTTGAACCAATCACTGTGTCCATTGGGTAGTGATGCTCTAGTTAGCTAAGTCTGAGTCACACATCTTATCCTTTTTTTTTTTAATGTTTATTCATATTTTGAGAGACAGAGCATGAGTGGGGGAGGGGCAGAGAGAGACAGGGAGACACAGAATCCGAAGAAGGCTCCAGGCTCTGAACTGACAACACAGAGCCCCATGCGGGGCTCGAACTCACAGACTGTGAGATCATGACCTGAGCTGAAGTTGGACCCTTAACCGACTGAGCCCGCCCAGGGGCCCCAGAGTCACACATCTTATCTTGAAGCCAGGTGGAGTCAGCCCCACCTAAGACCTGTGAGCCCAGAGCGAAAGATAGGTAGTTACTCAAAGTAAATTAGCATCCTGTTATCTGAGGGTGGGGAATGGTGGTTGTGCAGGCAAGATCACAGTGGCCCACTAGGGTTGTATAGCAAGGCAGCCATTCATTTTGGCACTGCTCCTTTGCCATGCCCTGGTGCCCACTCCAGACACACATGGGTGCAGATCCCTACACCTGCATGCATGCTTCCACACTTTAAGAGTGCTACAAACTGGGGGCACCTGGGTGGTTCAGTCGGTTGAGCATCTGACTCTTGATTGCTGCTCAGGTCATGGTCTCACAATTTGTGGGATCCAGCCCCACACAGGGCTTTGTGCTGACAGCGAGGAGCCTGCTTGGGATTCTCGCTCCCCCTCTCTCTTTGCTCCTCCCCTCCACTCTCCCAAAATAAACAAATAAACATTAAAAAATTTAAAAAAGAGTGCTACAAACTGCCCTTAGGCTTCCTGAGACTTTTCACTACAAATGGACTCAACTACTCCACTTTCCTCAAGTGCTTAAAGACTCTGTGGTTTCTTGGTAGAAAGACAAGGCACACAGCAAGACAAGGCACATGCTGTGTCCCCAGCATGGTGTGGCCAGAGTTTTCTCCTGCTTGACAGTCTGGTGTTAACCCAGTGTTTCCAAGTCTTGATTTTCTCTGCCTTTCCCCATCTGTCACATTCCCCATAACTTTGCTGAATCTGCTAATTCTCTTCCGCGGTGGAGGGCGGCGGGTGGAGTGAACACCGATTCTACGACTGGGGAGCGGAGACCACGTAACTGGCAATGTGAGTGTTGCTTTCCTGCCAATGCTGTCTGTGTGATCTTGAAAGAATCATAAAACTTCTTTATCTGCAGACTGGAGGGGTAAAACAGTCTGGGGTGGCAAATAAGTGGCATGTGCTTTGGCCCATTCTGTCACCATCCTCCTGGCAGACATTGCTAATTATCCCTGGCTTGACCTCAGGATCTTCCCCAATGCAGTGCTTCTGGAAGCTACTATCCGTTGATCATTTAGAGATGTTTCTAGGGATGGAATATATTTGCCATCCCTGGACCGGACAAAGTCCATAATTCCCCTTCATATCTGTGAGTCTGTGCGTTAAGGGTAGATAGCAAGCTAGAAATTAATCCACAGTGTGCCACTGATATTTTCAAAGAAAATAGGATATTGATGAATACATCCAGTGTGGGAACCCACTGGCACTACGAAAGCAGGCTTGTCTCTCCCTTAGCCATGGTCATTTTCACAGCATCTCACTAACTCATGATATAAATGACTTGGCACATATCTAAAGTAACAAAATTGCGGGATATACAGCACAAAGTGCTTCTTAGGAACAAGTAAACGGCACAGGGATTCACGTAAGGGGGTTTGCATGTGGGATGGGATGTCTTCAGACGGACATTGTTCATCATGGTTAGTGGCTCATCTCTGCATCCAGAAAAGACAATGTCATACTAGTTTCAAGGGGAGCAGCAAGCATTCTAGGCACTTCTTGGGACAGATTCCACCTTGACAGGCTGGGGAGGCCTGGGGTTCAATGTGAAGAGACTCAGCCTTACAGAACTGGTCTCTTGAGTCCCAGAGAGACCCTCCTCCTGGAGGCCAAGCCCCTTCAGAGCCATTTCTCATTTGCCACTGCCTGTGCTCATTGTCAACAAAACCTGACTGTGATTGCCTGCTTCTTATAAAGCATGGTGGAGGTTGCCGTGCTGTTCAGTTTGCCAGACTCCAGCAGAACGGGCATTCATCTCCTGCCTCCAGTAATTTTACAAAGTTCGAAAATGGGCCTGTGAAACACCACAGATGCGTCTGTAATAAAAAGCCCAAAACAATTAAAAAAGAAAAAGGATAGGAAAACAAAATAGCTAGCTAGAGAATTCCTCCAAGGAGAGCGCCATCCTTAGAGATGTCTATTTAGTATCTTTGAAGCCCTACAACATGCTGCCAAGCATCCAGCTTCTAGAGAAGGGAAGCAATGGGACCCAAGTCAGCTCAGCTCGTGGGTGGGAAGGGAATATGAATGAGTATGTTGAAAAAGAACCGAGCCGGTAACAGTGCTGACTGCCTCCTTGTGCCTTTAGAAAACAGAGAGGGCAGAGGAAGCTGGAAGACAGCTTGCTTGTACATGGCCCCACTGTGTGCCAGGTGCCACTCTCATGAACCACAAATGGTGATTCGTTAAATCTCCCCGCCACCTAGGGGGGCATGTGCTAGAGTCCTCGTTTTACAGATGGGGGAAACTGAGACACAAAGAATGTTTGCATCTTAGGTATGTGCATCTCAGTGTGTGCTTTAGTCTCCACTGTTTTTAATTGTCATACCCTCCCTGTGGGGCTGCTGACTTTACCCCTTCTACGGATGTGAGAAGTTGGCCAAGATCCCCTAGCTTGAAGCTGCCAGAAATGAGATTGTGATCTGGCCTCTCCATCCAAACATCCATTCTCTTTCCTGCCCATTCTTCAACAGAGGAGGGCATGAGTCATGGAAATACAGTATAGTAGGAAGAAACCAACAAATGGAAAGTGTGTTTTGATGGAGGAAAGAGCCAGGATTTAGTGTTTGGGTAACTCAAAGCTTTGGAGGCCCAGAGGATGGAAATGAATTCGACCAGTCAGAAAAGGGGTGGTTGGGAAAGGACTTGGTTCAGTCAGGCTTTGGTGTGTTGAGTACTCCTAGGCACATGGTGATAGAGATGTCCAGGAGACAATAGGGAATATGGGACTAGGTCTCAGGGTAAACATTTTGGGCAAGAACAGTATACTGGTAGGGCTTTGGCTTTGGTGTTGAACTTAAGTAGGTTCAAATTTCTGCACCACCACCTGTGATTGTGTGACCCTGGGCATGCCATCCAACTCTCTAACCATCAATATCCTTATTTTGAGACAGGGGTAAGAGTAGAGCCTGCATTACAGAATCATTCTGTTGGGCACAGCACAGAGCACCAGGGGACCTATCCCAATGATGTCATCATATTGGAACCTCCAGAGAAAGGATAGGTACTGGGGGTTAAATGACCTCCCTGAGGCCAGGAGATAGAAAGCTGGGTTTACGGGCAGGAGGAGAAAGTGAAGCCAAAGAAAGAAAAAGAAGGTGTGCTCAGAGAGGGCAGTGGGGGACCCAGGGTGTCCAAAACAGATGCCATATCAAAGTGGCTGATTTCACAGCATTCTGTTTTAGAAGGCAGGACTCTCTAAAATGAATGTAAGCCCAGTGAAGCCCAGCTCAGCTGCAGTCCTGGAGCTCAGATCTTTAACAACCCCATGCGCCTCTCATATTTTTACACACTACCTGTGATACTGTTTCACCCGGAAAGCCTGTAGCCTAACCGTATGAAGTCCAGGTGTTAATAGCTTTAATTATCAACTCCCAAGCTGTCTCTGCAATTTCAGCAGGCTTCCCAGAAGCTCCTATCTGCCTGGGCTCGTACCTGTAAGATCAGCTTAGACCTGAGAGGGAAGAAGAACATATTAGTCCCTTGTGTGTTGACAGGGGTGGCGGGATTCCAAAGGAAGGGGCGAGGATAACCATGCCTGCGAGAACGGTTTCTAGCCTGGGGAAGGTAACAGTAATCTCCACTCACGAAAGCATGTCTGCCAGATCGTGGCTTGCCCCGCACCGAATCTGCTGCCCCTCACTGCCTGACAGTGGAGAATGGGAAGACAGCAGAGTGCTTGGCTTGATTTTCTTATTTTTACCTTGGCTAGAAGGGCTCCAAAGGTTTCTGTGGGAAAGCCCTGGTTCATCCCTTATGCGTCTTGGGTAAAGATGTCTTCACCTGCCGTGGCAATGGGACTCATCAACCTCATTTTCACATCTGGCATTTAAAAAAAAAAAGCCATAGGGGCGCCTGGGTGGCGCAGTCGGTTAAGCGTCTGACTTCAACTAGGTCACGATCTCGCGGTCCGGGAGTTCGAGCCCCGCGTCAGGCTCTGCACTGACGGCATGGAGCCTGCTTGGGATTCTCTCTCTCTCTCTCTCTCTCTCTCTCTCTCTCTCATACACACACAATAAATCAATCAATAAACAAACTTTAAAAAAATAACGAGGGATGGAACAGAGCAGTTAAGAAAACAGATCAAGGGGCGCCTGGGTGGCGCAGTCGGTTAAGCGCCCGACTTCAGCCAGGTCACGATCTCGCGGTCTGTGAGTTCAAGCCCTGCGTCAGGCTCTGGGCTGATGGCTCGGAGCCTGGAGCCTGTTTCCGATTCTGTGTCTCCCTCTCTCTCTGCCCTTCCCCCGTTCATGCTCTGTCTCTCTCTGTCCCAAAAATAAATAAACGTTGAAAAAAAAAAAGCCGTATTTTAATTTATTTTTTGTGACTTAAGAAATCGTAGCTTTGATGACTGGATGATAGCAAGGAACACTGACATCAATTACAGAACTGGATGAAGTCAGGCTGGGAAGTAGGAACAGCAGGGAGCTTGTAGAAATTAATTCTGAATTCCAGCTTGAGAGCTAACGAGACTGTGTCTAGTCGCTGCTTCTTGAAATGCGGGCATTCACACTCTAAGCAGCTGTAGAATTTAGGTGCCTGTGACCTGGATGGCTGGGTGCTCACAAACAAAAGTGCGCGATGCAGCAGGAGGGAGAGTTGTGGGGGCCCACGGGCTGCGGGCTTGGATCCGCTGCTCTGCTCTCACACTGGGGCCATGACTTAAGTGCAAATCTGATCACTTTACTCCTCGCTTAATGGGACCTTGCTTGCTCATCAGCCACTTGGCCACTGGGACGATATTCTGTAGTCTTCATAGATATCTGCAAAGGCCCTTCACAGTCTAGCCTGGTTGGTCTCCACAGCCTTCCCTCAGGTCTGGTTCCTGTCATCTTTAAGTGGCTTGACCTGCTGGAATGTTTGACCTTTCAGAGCTCTCCCTGCCCCCTGTTCCAAAGGAGGGTCTCCATTGCTAACAGTGGTTTTGCTCCTTCATGGTCTTCTTCTTAGCTTGTAAAGTATGCATTTCTTTGTTCAGGTGTTTAAAGTCTGGCTCCCTGTTAAGACTGTAAGCTCTCTAAAGGCAGGAATATAGTCTCTTTCCTTCCTATTTCCTTCTTCCCTCCATTCCTTTCTTCCTTCCTTCTCTTCTGATGTGTCCATGGCTCTGTCCCCAGCACCCAACACAGTGCTGGACAGATAGTTAGTATTCAGTATATATCTTTTGAATAAATGCATGAGTAGAACACATGACCCCTTTCACACCACTCCCCACATGGAACTCTGAGCTCTTCGCTCTAATACCAAACCACTGTGGTTTCTTGAACTGGCCAAGTTCTCCCTTCCACTCATGTTGGCTGCTCCTCCCTCTGGATTATTCCCCGCTTTGCTATGGCCCCAGTTGCCCCATGGCCAGGACCAATTCACATGGCTAGCTCCTTCAATACTTATGGACCGGCCAAGATTTCCCTTCTTTAGGGCCACCACTCTGACCACCCCCCTCTGGCTCATTAAGTGTTTTTTTCCTCCATGCTCCTCATAGAACCCTGCCTGGCTCAGTTCCCCCTCCCTTCCCCCCCCCCCCCCCCCGCCCCGGTCTTAGCACTAAATTTTAACTGCCTGGTTTATTTCTGCTGGTTCCCATCTCCGTTCTGAACTCCTGAACTCAGGGGCCTGGCTTCCGCGATGTCTTGATGTGGTTCCCAGTGCCACACTCCCTGCCTCGGCTCTGGTTCGCTCAGCCGTGAGATGGGTTCCTAATAGGATCAACCTCATAGAGATGTCGTGAGGATTAAGTGAGCAAATACATGCAAAGCATTTAGAACAGCGCCCAGCACAAAGTAAGTGCCATGCAAATGTCAACGATTCCTCATCACTCTGTGTCATCAGAGTCAGATTATAGTAAATGCTCGGGGAGTGAGCCTGGCAAATCACGACAACACAGGCCTCCCTCCCTTCCCATTATGACCATTGTATTTGGTCTACAACCTGGAGGGACTCAGGATGACCTGTGAACCTAAACAGTCACCGTTCTCAGTCCTCAGGTGTCCACTGTGTGTGAAGCCCTGACCAGTCTTCCAGCAGAGGGTTCTTGATTTCTGTGGGTCCACTTAATAAGCACCAACAGTCTTGGCAACACGTAAATGCTAATTATGAACAGGGGAGCCGAGCTGGCTCGGTTGGTAGAGCATACCACTCTTGATCTCGGGATTGCAGGTTCAAGTCCCATGTTGGGTGTAGAAATCACGTTTAGAAACTAATTAAAGAAAAAAAAGGTAACGATGAACAATTTACCCTTCTTAACTAGATGTCAGTACACGGTGTTCGGTAAAGGGAAGCCGGTCTTTGAATCAAGTTGCTTAATTAAATGCAAAAAAAAAATTATTTCCCCCCCCCTTTTTTGTCACTTAAAAAATCCCTCCCCAAAATAAAATGAATAGAGGAAGTGATGACAGAAACAGAAAAAGCTAAATTTAAGGCTTGTTTATCTTGATGGATCATCACCATTGTAAACACTTATGTTAAAAGACGTAAGTTCGGCTCCTAACCCGGTTTCAAGAGTCAGGATGGAAATAGTTCCAAAAAAAATGAAATGAAAGGAGCAATCAGTGGAAGGGATAGCTTGAGAGAAACTGTTGTTTTTGTTTTTAAAGTTTTAAATAAAAATAAGAAATCAACTGCTCAGAATATTGCTGCTAATTCTGTCTTGACCCTGCTGGGGTTTACAACGCAAATCCATTGCCTACAGATCGTAGTCCTCCATGTGTCAAGTGCCTCCAGGAAACTGTGGTCTGGGCTCTCCCAAGCAGGGGCTGGATACCTACTGTCACTGCCTGTGCTTGTGCTCTGTGACCTTTAGCTGAGCTGTGGATGATCTTAAGGGGGACCTGAAATGATCCAAAATGGAGGTTTTTTATCATGTTTATTTAGTTATTTTTTACTGTTTTTATTTTATTTTTGAGAGGGAGGGAGGGAGAGAGAGAGAGTGAGAACAAGTGGGGGAGGGGCAGAGAGAGAGACGCACAAGCCAAAGCAGGCTCCAGGCTCTGAGCTGTCAGCACAGAACCTGATACAGGGCTCAAACTCATGAGCCAAGAGATCAAGACTGAGCCAAAGTTGGAAGCTTAACCGACTGAGCCACCCAGGCGCCTCTTTTTGTGTTTATTTTTTGAGAGAGAGAGTGAGAGTGAGTAGGGGAGGGGCAGAGAGAGGGGGACAGAGGATCTGAAGCAGGTTCTGCACTGACAGCAGAGAGCTGGATGCAAGGCTCAAACTCACAAACTGTGAGATCATGACCTGAGCTGAAGTTGGACACATAAAATAGGCTGAGCCACCCAGGCGCCCTGCAAATTGGAGCTCTAATCACATATATATATATATATATATATTTTTTTTTTTTTTTAATTTTTAAAGATGTTTTATTCATTTTTTGAGAGAGAGAGAGAGAGGGAGAGAGAGAGTGTGAGCGGGGAAGGGGCAGAGAGAGAGACACAGAATCTGAAGCGGGTTCCAGGTTTTGAGCTGTCAGCACAGAGCCCAAGGCAGGGCTTGACCTCACAAACTGTGAAATCATGACCCAAGCTGAAGTCAGGCACTTAACTGACTGAGCCACCCAGACATCCCCAAAATGGATCTCTAATCACATAGTTTTTAAATTTTTTTAATGTTTATTTTTTAGAGAGAGAGGGAAAGAGCATGAGCAGGGGAGGGGCAGAAAGAGGCAGACAGAGGATCCAAACCAGGCTCTGCACTGATACCAGAGAGCCCAATGTGGGGCTTGGCCTCACGAACAGTGACATCATGACCTGGGCTGAAGTCAGACAAGTGACTGAGCCACCCAGATGCCCCCAGTTCTTTTTAAAAAAATATCATGCCTAGCCCTGGGCTAACGGAGGGTCTCAATCACAAATTGTTTACTCTTAGGTGAAGTACGCAGTGAGTTGCTATTACTTCTGTATATTTCTTCCCCATCTTTCCTGATCTCACACATTCTAGACAAAAATATTTTTGCACGTGTGTTACTGAGATAAACTCCAGTTTTTACAAAATCTGAGTGAACCATTTGAATCCTGTTTCTCTGGGCCCTTGTAGCATCTAGCCTCCAAGGCTCCTGTCACGCGGCACAGAAGGGACTTGACTTCATTTGTTTAAAGCATCCCAGAGTATGAGAGCCACCAGCTTATGGTAATTGCCTTGTTTCAAGATCTTATCACATTGACTGGGAGTGGTTTGGAGTCTGCCAAGCTGGTCAGTGACATCGATCTCACTCACATGAAATATGTTTTACAACCATCGCAGCAGAGAACCAATCTGTGCATTTACAGTGGCCGTAAAGTGGGGAGTTAAAGCCGTGGATACGCTCTGATTTAACACGTGTGATAACTTCAAAACTCTGTGAAGTATCCCTGTATGGCAAAAGGCTCCCCAGTTACTATTAGGAGAATTCATGTCCATTTAACTGCCTCCAAAATTTGGGGAAATACATAGCTCAAAAATTATGATTCAGGTCCAAGAATTGGGCCTAGAGTAAGGTATTAGGCTGTTACATTGTGACACATGCCTAAATTGTTCTGTTTATGATTCTTCGCTCCTGGATACTATTCAAATACAGATAAAAAGACATCCTTTGATTCATTAATTTAAGTATATAACAGATTGCTTTGTGGATCAGAACTAAGAGAACTGTATACTGAAGATTAATTTTAATCGAAATGCTTGGAGAAAAATAACCAATCCTGCAGTAAGTCTCCATCATTAAAAGCAGCTTCTTTTTGGCTTGTGAAAACAGGATTTTGTGTCATTCATCAGTGTGGTCCAACAGAAAAATAATGCGAGCCACATATGTGATCTTAAGTTTCCTTAGAGTAACACAATCATATACACACAATCAATGTATACATATGGGGTTAAATTTCATAAATATAGATTTTCTGTCTCTGAATGAATGAAATTTTTAAAATATATATTACCTTTGTAATTCAGTGTATGCTTTCTGCTTATAGCACCTCTTAACACAGATTAGCTAGATTTTGAAGTGATTAATACCTACAGGTGGCAAATGGCTTCCAATGGAATAGGTCTGCCCTGGAGTTTTCCAGAAACATATATGGATTTTGAAAGAGGCATTTGCTGAGTGCCTACCACCCTGAGGGCATTGTCTTAGATGTTCTCACGCATACATACGTCTGTTTCTCTGACCCTCATGGCCAGCATGGGCCAGTGGTAATCTGGTTCCTACCTTGCAGATGTGAAAGGAGCCCAGGTGCAGAGAGGTTGAGTAATTTAGCAAACATCATTTGCACCGAGTGGCAGAACTGGGAGCTGGGCTTGGGCCTTCGGATTTTCTGCAGTCACTGCTATTTTGGTGATACTGACATTTACGATGAGACTGGTGCTTTTTTCCATTCTCCTGTAAAGACTATGAAATGACATAGAAAAATTAAAAAGCGGTTAGAACTTTTTTAAAACAGGAATGCAGAGCCGAGCAAAACTCCTGAAGAAATTTTAGGTAGGTGGACAAGTCCTGCGTTGTCATGACACTTTTTTAAAAACTTTCCTCATGCATAGAATCTCTGTAGGAAGAAGTTTATGGAAACAGCACAAAGTTTCCCCAAATGTAAATGTCTCGTTGGCCACCAGTTCCTGTTATTTCAGACTTTATGCTGTTCATCTTCATTGTCCTGGAGTTGAGGGGAGATGCCTTCTGTTTATGTTTTTTTAAGTATTTAAACTTTTTTTTTTTTTACGCATTCTGTAAATTTGGTCCTCACAACAGTGGCTTGAAGCAGATGGAGTTACATGTGTTTTATGAGTCAGGAACTGGAGATTCCCAGAAGCAGGAGGGTAGGGCTCAGGTCAAAGAGGCGGTCAAGTATCACCATCAGTATTCAAATCTACAGTAATTCCTTGGGTCCAGTGTTTTATCTACTGCCTGTTTTCCAACAGCTGCTTGGGCCTTTTCAAGTAAAAGCAATATAGCTTCATCAGAGATAAATTTTCACCTAGGATGTTGGATAGAGTAAGATAATATGCTAGAAGGCACGTTTTTCTAGGTTCTCCGATATGCTTCTAACCTCTAATCTTTTATTATTACCATACATCAAATACAAGTGTATTCTGTGTGTAAATGTTGGGGTGATTGCCTCTTTTTAAACACCGCTCTTACCTGGATGGTGGAGACGCTTGGTCACCAAGATTTCATCAGTTAGCGTGGTTGCTCTTATCAGGGAGGAAATGGTATAGGAAAATCCAAAGTGCTTAGAATTTTTTTTTAAACACAAAACAGAGTGAGGATCCTGAGGAAATTTTAGGTAGATGGACAAGCCATGTGTTATCATGATGCTTTTTAAAAAACATTCCTCAGAAATAGAACCTTTGGAAACAGAACCTAATGGAAACGACACAAAATTTCTAAATGTAAATGCCTCCTGGGCCACTCTGTAAGAGTTTGGTTTTCATTTCTGATTGAAACAAACAAACTCCAGTGATGAGAGATCACAGCCTTTGATACAGACCATAGATTGTATGAGAGATCATAGCCTTTGAAACAGACCATACCTAGATGGTTTGCATTTGGTCCTTTGGTTGCAATACTAAAAAATTAGGTAGCCAAGAAACAGGGAGAGGATGTGCTATTCATTCAGCCCTTCTCCACACAGCACATGGGTCAGTCAGACGACAGGGTCTTCACCCAAACTTTTAAGGCAGAATCCTGAGCATTTGGGAAAAAAGATTTCAAAGAGGAGTCTTATGGCCAACCTTCTCTTCTCATCCACCCATGATGAGTAGACACCTGTGGGCTGTTGGTCTCTGTGGCCAGGGTTGACCTGGGATAAATGCCTGGGTGGCAACTCCCTGGGTGGCCTGGGGGCCACACAGTTGATACTATTTGACCCTCAACTCAACTGTTTGTTCAGGCAAAGCCAACTCTGGTGTCAAAGGGTCACATAGACAAAAGGAGGAAGCATTTTCTACCTGTGCCCACAGTTTAATCTCATTGGTTTGTCCTTTTTTCTCCCTCCTGTTAGCAGAAATAGAAAGCCCCAGAAACCCACTAGGGGTGCTACATTAAAATAGTAATGATAACAACAACAACAATAGCAAAAGTACCTATATCCTACTCAGGTCCACAGCAGGGCCTGATATTTTTATTTGTTGAATCTATCTTTCTTACAAAGGCAAGAGGTAGTAACAGCAATCATGAAGCAAATATTATGTCTATGTCACCATCAAAGTATGATATTTTTTTATTTTTTACAAAAAGTAACATTTTTGTTGACACCTGCTCTTCTTCCTCTATCATGAAAAAAAAAAAAAAAAAAATTTTAAAAAAAAAAAAAAAAAAAAAAAAAAAAAGGACGTTAATTAATCCCCTGTACACAATCTCAGAATTTGAGTTATCAGTGGACTCATGCGCTGGTAGAGAAAACTCAAATTCTGACAAAGATGGCATCTTTTTTTTTTTTTTAATTTTTTTTAACGTTTATTTATTTTTGAGACACAGAGAGACAGAGCATGAACAGGGGAGGGGCAGAGAGAGAGGGGGACACAGAATCTGAAACAGGCTCCAGGCTCCGAGCGGTCAGCCCAGAGCCCGACGCGGGGCTCGAACTCACGCGAGATCACGCGAGATCTCGTGAGATCATGACCTGAGCCGAAGTCGGACGCTTAACCAACCGAGCCACCCAGGTGCCCCAAAGATGGCATCTTAGTGCTCTTGGCAAGTCCTAATGTTCAGACTGGTGAACACAGATGGTGGGGGAGGACTTGAAAAGGAGCAAGATCTTCCCGAGGGGATGGAGTAATACAAGTATTCCAGGGCTTTCCAAGGCCAGTGGGGCTTAAAAAATTGGAGACCATCCTCTAAGCAAGTTCAAAAATATCCTCCATGAATGAGAGATAGCCTTCCGTTGGACTGACCTTACCGCCCTGACCACAGTGGCCCCACTGGTTTCCCTCCTTAGGATTCAGAAGGGGCAATGGACAGATCTTCCCTTCTGTTTAACATGTCTTCCACCAGTAGGAGAAAATTGGACCTGAGATCCAGGAGGGACTTTTTCTGTCCCCTGATGTCTACATAGTTTCTCCTGCCTCCCAGCTCTTTGTGGAAGTCAGATAGTTCCTTCAATTTCCCATCTTTTTGCAGCAAGTCCTTTTGACAAAAGGCATGCATTGTCAACCAACCCCTCAATATGTTGGGAAAATTGGGCTTCTGTTGACAGCAATTTTTTACAACTCCTCTCCTTTGAATTTACAAAGCTATGAGCAATGGTGGTTCTCCAAGAGAACCAAGGAATGGTCCGAATAACCTAACCAGACTTTTTCTTTTCTTTTTTTTTTTTATTTTTTTTTTAACATTTTTATTTATTTTTGAGAGACAGGGAGAGACAGAGCACAAGTGGGGGAGGGGCAGAGAGAGAGGGAGTCACAGAATCGGAAGCAGGCTCCAGGCTCTGAGCTGTCAGCACAGAGCCCAACTCAGGGCTAAAACCCACAAACTGTGAGATCATGACCTGAGCTGAAGTCAGACGCTCAACCGACTGAGCCCCCAAGGCGCCTCAAACCAGACTTTTTCTGAAGGCTGCCCCTGCCCATTACTCGCACCAGATGCCTGTGACATGTGCCGCTATTTTGTGTCAAGCCCGTGCTGTGAGATTTAAAACGGCAAATCAGGATGCATTGTTTTCTTCCTTTCGCTGTCCATCCTCACAAACCTCACTTAACACAGATAACTGAGGCTTGACTGCTTTTTTATTCCAAGATTCTTATTCAGTTTGGATCTTGTTAGCAAAGCCTAAGCCCTAAAAGCATGACCCTCAGTCTTTTTGCCTTGTTTTCTTATGATTTCCTCTTTTACTCAGGCCTTTGGACAGTATTTTCTCTAAAGAGGCAAAAAAAAAAAAAAAAAAAAAAAGTTAAGAAAGAAGACCCAGAAATTGAATGAAAGAGAAATCAATGAAAATGATGATAATGATAATAATTCCCCCTATGTTTTTCTTCAAATTCGATGTAAGTCTTACGATTTTGGTGTTGGTTTATTAGGTAAAATAAAATTATATGCTCCATAAGGACAGGAGCTGTAACAGACTTGCTCGTTGCTACAAATCTAGTACTTACCATAATTCCTGACACTGAGTGCCCTCTTACTGAATGAGGAAACAAATGCCAGAAATGGAATGGATACTGATGTTAATAACGCTGATCAGGGCCAGCATTACTTAGCTCTAACTCAGTGACAGGCACCACTCTTAGCCCATTTCTTCTGTTGAGCCATTTTAATCTTTACCGAAACTCTATGAAATAGGCACTGTTATCTTCATTTTACAGATGAATAAAGTAAGACTTGGAAAACAACTGTGACTTACCTATTCTAGTCCTACAACTAGCATATTTCAGAGCCATGCTTGGTGCTCAGACTACTCAAAAATATATTTTAACAAAACATCTTCTGCTTTTTTTGTCAAGATAGAGAAATATGAACTGAATATTATTACCAAATATTAGTAAAGTAAATTCAGATTGGTTGAATAGTTGCATCCAAAAGTTCTAAAAGATAATCTGTGTCAGCCAATAGAATGGTTTCTATGCATGTAGTCAATGTCCCTAGCTGATAGAGTTCATCCCCAGTGATGGAAATGAAAAATTAAGACATGTTTTCAGTTTGTAACTTTCACAGATCTGGGATCCTAACTGGATGATAGACTAGAGGTTCAAAATGAACTCAGGTACCTGTAAGATGGGCTGAAATTAGTAAGCCAATAACCATAGGTACATATGTGAAGCCTCATTTATAGGCAAGCAGATTTCTGTAAGACAGGATAGGGGTGATGTGGAAAGGACTTGGTTGATGAGGCATTCACTCTTACGGAGCCTCAGCAACTCCCTCTCAGCAGGTTTCTGCCTTTATTGCGACTGTGCAATTACTCACCTTTAATTGATTGCTCATCACCTTGAGCACCACTCCAAGACTTCCCTATTGGTCTTAAGCAATAAGCTCTACCCCATTGCCTACAATATCTACAGCTGGCCTTGCATTTCCCTCTGCTTTATATAAAGTTTCTACCCTCCAGCTTGGGCTTTCCCAATTCCATCCTCCACTCTACCCACCTCCAGGCTTTCTCTCCCCTCCCAAAGGAAGACCAATTCTCCCTCTTCATGACACATCCCTTCACTTGTGCTCCTGAACCCACTCCTTTGTACTTCTGTTTTCATCACGTGCTCCCCTCTCCCTGTTATCCCGTCAGGTGTTTGCTCCTCTCTGAATCCTCCCCATCTTCAGACATGCTCAGATCTCCCCACCTTGGACAGATTTCCCCCGAGCTGTTGCACCTTTCCTAGCACCAATCTTCTTGAACACATAGCCTTCACTCAACACCTCTGCTTCCACCCAAGCCCACAAGTCAGTGTTCCAAAATGGGGCTCCTACCCTTAACATTTTGGGGCAAGTGTTCTCTTTGGAAGATCATAGAAACTGAGCAGTGAATTTCCTTAAACGTTTTCTTAGTCCTAAGCCCACGTGGATTCACTGAAGCATTTGGCAACTTATTTTTTCATTTTTAAAATGTTTGTTTTATTGAAGGGAAATACATTTAATATGAAGTTACCATTTCAAGTGAACACATTAGTGACATTTAATACATTCATGATGTGCAACTGCCACCTCTATTGAGTTCCAAAATATTTTATCTCTACCCCCCACAAATAAAATCTCTTACTCATGAAGTACTTGATCCCCACACCTACCCACCCTGCCCCCATTCCCTGGAAACCACCAATCTGCATTTTGTTTCTGAAAATTTACCTGTTCTGGATACTTCATATAAATGGCACCATACAACATGATCACTGGCTTCTTCCACTTAGCGTAATGTCTTCAAGGTTCATCCACGTTGTGTCTATGGCAGTGTTTCTTTCTTTTTTTTTTTTTTTTTTTTTATGGCTGAGTAATATTACTTTGTGTGGATCATCCACAATTTATCCATTCATCCACTAATGGCCATTTGGGCTGTTTGGACCTTTTGGCTATTGTGAATAGTGCTGTTCTGAAAATGTATGTACAAATGTTTGTTTAAGTGCTGGTTTTCAATCCTTTTATATTTATACCTAGGAGTGGTTGCTGGGCCATATGGTAATTCTATGTTTAACTTTCTTGAGGAACCACCGAACTGTTTTCCACAGCAGTGGAACCGCTTTACATTCCCACCACAGCCTTTGATAATTTTGAAATGCTCTCTCCTTTGCCTTCAAAAACATTACACCATCCTTGTTCACCCCCTCCTTCTGTATATGGCAACCCCTTATATTCTTCCAACTCTGTCTCCTCTTCTCACTCTTCCTGCCATTGGAGGTCCATTATTAGCCTTTTATCTCAGTTTTCCTCTGCTGTTTTCTATCATTCTCAACAATTTTCATCCAACTTAGTGGCTTCAAATATCCTCCATGTAGGGTGTCTACAAATTCATGGCTCCATTTCTCACCTTGGGTTTTTCATTCCTACCTGCCCACAGGGCATATTTTCTTGCCTCTCAAGGTGTGTGTGTGTGTGTGTGTGTGTGTGTGTGTGTGTGTGTGTGTATTCATGCACAAACATCTAAACCTTAGCTTCCTGGATTCTCTATTTCTCACAGTGCCATCCTTGTCTTCCCAGGCATCCAAGCTCACAGCCTTAGATTTGTCTTTGATGTCTCATCACCTGAGAGGCCAGTAGCTTTTCGCATTCTTTCTTCCTTCCAGGTGGTTTTTACCTGTACAGTCTTCTGCACTGCAATAGCTACATTTGGTTTAGGCATCATACCCTTTCATTTTAATGCTAATTTTTATTTTTAAGAGAGAGAGTGAGAGAGAGCAAGTATGCACGAGCACAGGAGGAGCAGAGAGAGAAAGAGAGAATTCCAAACAGGCTCCATGCTGTCAATGCAGAGCCCAATGTGGGTCTGGATCTCATGAAGTGTGAGATCATGACCTGAGCCCAAATCAAGAGTCGGATGCTTAACAGACTGAGCCACCCAGGCAGCCCAGGCATCATATTCTTTTATCTGGCCTATGGCAAGAAATACTGGATGGCATCTGTATTAAGTCTCTTCCTTTGTTCCTCTCTTCCTTTGTGATCCAAACCACATGCCTATGACTGCTGAACTGTCTTCCTCCAGAACAGCTGGGAACATATCATGCCCTGTTCAAAGGCTACCAAGGACTTCTCATGCCTACTGAGTGACATTCAAATTGACCCCAAACTGGCTTTGTCACGTTTACCCATCACTCCTCTCCACCACGCCTGTGAGCCTCCCCAAGTAAGCTGCTTATCCATGCATGCTTCAAATAATACGGGTTCTTCGACATCTGTCTTTCAGGAGGTATAAATGGTTGCCCTAAGTACAGTAATGAGAACCAGATTAGGACTTGTAATATCAGGGGAGCCACTGGCCTACTATTTAATAATGTTTATTTTAGCCAAACAAATCAAATACTAAATGTCAATAGGTGAACTGGTTGCTATGGATTTCTTCATATATATATATATATATATATATATATATATATATATATATATGGCATTTATGGTATATGCGTATATACATACACACATATTTGTAATTAGTCCTGTGCAAATAATATTGCAGAACCATGATATGCTTGCAAGTCTTACAGATTACATAATTGACCCTAATTGCCCATGAGGCGCTTTATAATCTGGATTTTATTAAAATGCTCAGGACCCTTTGCAAACATGCTAGGGCTGCCACTTAAAGTGAGATCTCTTGGGAGATTTGTATTTATTTGACCACCTGATCAGAGGTGAGCCTCACTCCACCTGCCACCAACATAGCTCTAGGTAGACCTTAGAGTACCTCGCACACTATTTATTATCTCATTAAGAACGAAGTATTCAAATTCCAGAGGGAGACTAAAACCCCAAATTGGGACGTTTCCCCCGAGGGAAACAGCTCTGAGACTTACTTCTTTCTTTGATTTATTCACACTGTGGCTTCTTTGGTCAGCCATTTAGGGTGTGCATGCGTGTGTGTGTGTGTGTGTGTGTGTGTGTGTGTGTGTGTGTGTTTTGTTGTTTGGTTAACTTGGTCCTTGTGATGCTAATACTCTCCTGTCATGTGGAAATGAGAATAATTCAGATATTGTAAGAGAAGAAGAATGGTTAGATAAATTAGAAGCATGAATAATTTATGGAGAAATAATTCAAGAAGCTAACTATATTGTACCTTCTCTGCTTACTTCATGAATGATCCATATGCCAAATCCATACGAGGTAATGTTTATTTCTAGAAACCTTTACCAAAATGAGCAAGAAGTAGTAAATGTCTCATTATCCTTTCAGAGTGCCTAATGATACATTATTTTCTGTTATAAAACCTCAAGTTTTCAGAATGCATTGTTATAAATTCAAACTGTTGACATTTTTTAGACAAGAAATAGCACAGCATCCTATAGAAATAAGATGTAAGATTAACAATTCAGGTTCATATATTTTCATCTCTTCCTGAATTCTGCCACACAATCCATATTTTTTACAGAAAATATGCTACGAAGACCCATAAAACATTTCCGAACATTAAGAAAAGCAAGGATGGAACTTTCAGAAATGAAACTTTAAATAAGAACAATGGAAAATACAGATCATCAGCAATTATTAATAAAATAGACATTTTATAAAAGAGTATTTGGGGGAAGGAAATAGGTTGTATGTGTTGGGCCAGAGCCTAAAAATATCGATTTTTCTTTCCACGTAAGCAACCTAGTGGGAAATGCCAAAAAGTGAAACATTTAAGACCTAAGACACGGGAGTCAAATTTTCTGGGTTTAACTCTCAGCTCTGGAATTCCCAGCTCTGCCTTGCGATCTGTGAAAAATTCTTTTTTTACTTTTGTAAGACTTAACTTTTTCTGTCTGTGAAATGAGAATGAAAATAATACCTCCTAGGGTTAATATGAGAATTGAATGAGATCCAACATGGAAAGTTCTTAAAGCAGTGCCTGGAGCACTGTAGGTACGAAATACTAATATCTGGTAGAGAGAGAATGACCGGAGATGGTGTACTAACACGTACATGTAGGGACAGTGCCCAGGACAGGGAGTTCTGGCTTTCCCTGTAACTTACTACAACAGCTGAGTGCCTGTCTTCAGCTTAATAGGGGACTTACTAGGTGCCACAAGGCCCCAGTGTTTCTTTCTCAGCCTTTTCGGGCATCTCTGTGTCCTTGTTTTTAGAAAGCCTCTCTCTTTTCCGTCAGAAGACAGACTTATATTAAGGTAGTGCAAACAGGATCTGTTCAGATGAGGACCCAGGAATGTAAGTTGATAAATACTCCAATTAAAAGCAAATGTTATTAGACTACATTTTAAAACAACAGGTATATATTGCTTAATTTAGATATAGCTTAACGTAAGCATACAGAAAAGATGGAAAGTAAAAGAATTTAAATAGATTCACCATTTAAATATTAACCAAAAGAAAGTTGGAGTGGCTATGCTATTATCAGGGGAAATAGAAGTTAAAGAAGGATCATTACAGATAAAAAGGCATATTTCACAATTATAAAACCGTTCAACTGGAAGATATAACAATCCTAAATTTGGATGCACCCAATAACAAATATAAAACAAGGCATATATAAGGTAGAACTAATGGCAGAAATAGAAAAACTCATAATCATAACTAGAAGTTTTAATACACCACTTAGGAGCTAATATACAGTGTAAATATAAATAAGGATAATAAAAATTTCAATACCATGGGTGGAACACTATACCTAAAAACTTCAGAATATACATTTTTTTCAGGTACACATGAAATAGTTACAAATATATCATATTCTGATCATAAAGTACCTCTCAACAAATTTCAAAAAATAGAAATCATACAGAATGTGTGTTCTGACCACTGCTGATTTAAACTAGAAATGAATAAGAAAAATAAAACCAGATGATCCCCACATGTTTGAAAACTAAGTAATATACTTTGACATAGTCCATGGGCAAAAGGAGACATAATAGTAGAAAATAGAAAGCTCTTGGAATATAACATAATGAAAATAAAACATAAAACTTGTGGGACACAGATAAAGTGGAGGAAACATGTATAGCTTTGAATGCATAATTAGGAAAGCTGAAAATAAATGATCTAAATCAAAGAAGAATGGCAAATTTAACTCTGAGAAAATAGGGGTAAGGAAATAATAAAGATAAAAATATAAGTCAGCAATATAGAAAGTAGATAGAGATAGATAGGAATCCATGCAGTAAGTCCCCAAGTTGGTTCTTTGAAACATTCATAGAGAAGCCCCAGTAAGGATAACCGAGAAAGAGAAACAGACACAATTACCACTTAAAGGGATGAAAAAGGAGATATCTCAGCAAGGGTTATCCATTTATTTTATTTTTATTGATTTACTTTTAATTTGAGAGAGTGAGAGAGTGCATGAGTGGGAAAGAGGGACAGAGGGGGAGAGAAAAAAGAGAGGGGGGCGGAGAATCCCAAGCAGGCTCCACATTCAGCATGGAGCCCAACACTGGGCTGGTTGCCAGGAACCTGAGCTGAAATCGAGAGTCAGAAGCTCAACCCACTGAGCCAGCCAGGTGCCCTATGGGATTCTTCAAATATAAAAACGACAAAAGAACAAGGGTCATTGTGAATATATTTGTGAAAATCGATTTGAAAATTAAAACGAACCAACAAATTCTCTCAAAAAATAAAAACTAAGCTTACCAGACATACACAAGGAGAAATTGAAAACCTCAGTAGTTCTGTGTCTATTAAATTACATCGCTATAGGTTACAAGAGCTCCAGGCCAAATGACTTCCTTCATCATGAATTCTACCAGATGTTTAGGAAGAAACTAAACCAATATTATAAAAATCATCCAGAAACTAGAAAAAGTTTCAATAAGGGCAGTGTAACCTTCACCACAATAGCTGATATGGACTTTAAAAGAAAAGAAAATTATATGCCAATTTATCTTAAGTATGCAAATGAGATGATGAATACATCAGATTTCACTAAAAGTAGAAAATTGTGCTCATCCAAATACACCATTCAGGAGAAGGAAAGGTAGGCTATAGAGTAGGAAAATATTTGTAATAAATATCTCTCTTATAGAACATTTACCCAGTATCTATTAACAATGCCTACAAAGCAGTAACAAAATGGTAGATGACCCAATTAAAAATGAGTAATGAATTTTGATGAGCTTTTACAAACTAAGAGCCAAATCACCACTAAACATATAAAAAGGGCTTTTAGAGTCATTAGTCATCAGGGAAATGCAAAGTTAAAACCATAGAGATTATACCAAAATACGATTACAGACACACACCAAAATGGCTTAGAAATTTAGCAACTAACAATACCAAGTGTTGGCAAGGATGTGCAGCAATTGAAACCCTCACACACCACAAAGTGAATGTCCCATGACCTAGAAATTTCACTCCCGAGGCTACACCTGGCAGAACTTGAAAGACACTTTCAGGATGATCAGAACGCTGTGCATAAAAGTCCAAACTGGAAGCACCCCAAAAGCCCATCAAGAGACAAAGGGATACATTTTCATATGTACATGAGTATTTTGTGGCAATGGAAAAAAAAACCCCTACTATTATGTTCAGGAACCTCACAGACATAACATTGCATGACCAGGAGTCAGATGTGACAGACTAGCCCATGTAGACAAAGTTCAGCAGTGGGCAGAACTATCCTATGATGGTAAACCTCAGAACAGGAGTTACCTTTGTAAGGGTGATGACTGAAAGGGGGCATCGGGACATTTCTGGGGCAATGACAGTTTTCTATATCTTATTCTCCATGGTGATTATATAGGTTTATTGCAAAAAAAATTCATCAAACTGTATACATACATGTTTGTAGTCTCATATATGAATGATAAATATTATGCTCCAATTTAAAAGTTGAAAGTAAATACAAGAAAAGTGGCATTTGGATGCCTCTTCCTTTTGGTGAGTTAGCAAATATTTCTTATTCTCTTCAGTGTGAGGAGAATGAATACCTACCCCTGAAGCTGTTATCTGACTCCTCAGTCTGACACATGAACCCCTTTAAGACTGGGTGTTAGTATCCATTCTAGACCCTTCCTTCTGACTTGCTTCATCTTCTATCTTCCTGAGAACTGGCAATGCTCATCACAAACCATGGGACATAAAATAGCCTGTTCTGGGAGTGGTGGAGGACAGGAGATGAAGCCAGTGTCAAGCATGCCTGTATTTTTCATACCATTCACACAGAAGAATGTTGGTGCTTAAACTTGGACACAGCCCTTCCTTAATACCAATTGTAAGATACATCCCTAACTTTTAGAGACATTAAAAAGGGCTAAGGTGCCTGGGCGGCTCAGTTGGCTAAGCATCCAACTCTTGGTTTTGGCTCAGGTCATGATCTCATGGTTCATGAGCTTGAGCCCCACATCAGGCTCTGTGCTGACAGCGTGGAGCCTGCTTGTGGTTCTCTCCCTTCCTCTCTCTCTGCCCCTCATCCACTTGTGCTCACTCTCTCTCTCTCCAAATAAATAAACTTAAAAAAAACTTAAAAATAAATAGAGACATTAGGGCATGTGGGTGGCTCCGTCGGTTAAGCGTCTGACTTCAGGACATGATGTCACGGTTCATGGGTTTGAGTCCCACGTCGGGCTCTGTGCTGATGGCTCAGAGCCTGGAGCCTGTTTTGCATTCTGTGTCTCCCTCTCTCTCTGCCCCTCCCCTTTTGCACTCTGTATCTCTCTCTCTCTCTCTCTCAAAAATGAATAAATGTTAAAAAGAAAAAAAAATAGAGACATTAAAATAGGTTAGGGAAGGTGTCTTAAATATAACTTAAAAAAATCATGAGCAACTTTGCTTTTAAAATTAAGAATCCTTGAAATCTTTGTATTGAAAATACAAATCATTAAATAACATGTTTAAGCCCTAAATACAAATTTTGTTGGTCTGCTTTGTCAATTAAATGCTGTGTAACTTTGTCCCCTCCCTTTTTCCAGAACCCTCTGAAGTTTTTTTTTTTTTCAATCTTTTCTACCTATTATAGAAAAATTAGCTTTCACTTCACATCAAATAAAAAAGGTCTGGATAGCTAAGCCTCTATGTTTGATTTGAGTGGAGTTTCTCATGTGTGCCACTGGCCAAATTTTTCCAGAAAAATATTTGTCCTTCCCCGACAGTTTGCTATTTTTCTGTTTCACTGTGTGGATGTCAAATAATTCATTTCTCTTTTTCCCAGTGTATGTGTTCCTGTGACCTCACAGATTACAGGGGTATCTTTTGTTCTGACAAACGCTCTTGTCTGAATTGCATCATGGTGCTGAAGGATGGCATGGGTGGAGGGTTCTGACTGCTGAGCCAGGGCTGAGCCTCAGGCACCAGTCTCCTTTCCCAAGCTCCCCTGGCCAGAGCAGGGAGGAGGTACTAAAGACATTTCCATGACCAGGATGTTCTGCTTATCTCCTGCTGAAATGGAATGAGATGTGCAGGCAAGAACAAAAGAAGTTTTATGCAGCCATTACTAACTAGAAAGCTTTTGAAGTCAGCATCTGGGATGGTCCTAAAAACAAATGTGTAGTCAGAAAAAAAAAAAAAAAAAAAAAGAATTATTTGTGATACCCACTGACGTCAGAGAACCTGCCTGGTAATGAGATTACCTCTCTTTCCGGAACACTAACAAAGCTTTGGAGGCTCTTCCTCCTTCCTTTGCTTTGCTTCCCCTTCACCCTTACCCACACCTGATACTACCTCTTTTGCTCTGTGCTAATCCATTTTCATCCAAAGAAAGATGTACTGGTTGGACTGCATTTGCTTTAGTTTGGGTTCCCTAGAAAGAAAAGCCCACCTAAGGCAAAGACTTGGGTGCAGGATGTTTATCTGGGAGGGTGTCCAGGGAAGCAAAGCAAGTAAAAGGCTAGGGAGAGAAGGAGGAAAAACCAATCAAAAGGTATATTACCCAGGTTGCTTCTGTTGTCAACAGAGTTAATTTATTCAGTTCTACCAGGACCCCTGAGAGCCCTGTGAAATGCCTTGCAGAATCATCCACCTGAAGGATGGAGAAGCTGGAATCTTTATGCACAGGCTCCCCACTCCCCATGGATTGAGAGCTGCCCCAGGGGGTGTCAGATGCCTCAGGTTTAGAACAAGTTTCTCTGTGTGTCAGAGGAAGTCTTAGGCAGATCGTCTTGCAGTCACCTGGGCTAACAAAGGATTCTGGGACAGCCTGGCGAGTCTGTGCCCCCAAGATTGGGCACACAGCTGCCGCTGATGTCAGAGGTAGCTGAGAGGATATGATGCGGGCCCGGGTGAGGGGTGGGGAGCTTGCCACAGCCTCAGGAGCTCCAACTCTTTGGAGATGTCATCATTCAGAGTATGCACAGGATGGTTTGACCACCAGTGTGGTTTGAGCCGGACTGTTCCATGACATGTCAGTCAGAGGGCACCCCAGGCTTAGAGCGCTGACGTTCTGGGTCCTTAACACATGGTGCATCTTCAGTGGAGCTTAGAGGCAGAGTGTTCATTCCCCGTGAAGTGAGCATGGGGGGATGTCACCATCGTTTTGATTCTAGGACTTTTGTACTTCAGAATCCAAAGGAGCTGTGTCTTCAGAAATTCCCAAGCCCTCCTCAGGAAGCTAATTTCCTCTGGTTTGTCAATTTTCCTTAAATTGATGAAACAATATTTTTAATATCAAAGAGATATAGAGCTGAGACTCTTTCCTGCCACAGCTTTAATGGACTGAATTAGAGAAAACTGGAAATTTGACCCAGACATTCAACTCCATCTTAAAAAATATGATCTGTACCAAATATATAAATTTCCTTTCCTAAAATCTCAGTGTTCCTAGACCAAAGCCTGGCTTGGATTATGAATTGCCAGACTTTGAATTGAAAAGTAATTAAACTTCGGGTTTGCCAGCGTTTGTGTTAATGTTTGAGCTAATGTTGACACTCCCACATTACAACATACCCAGAGATGATTATCTGGGAAAAGACCCCTCTTGGGAGGACATGGGGAATGGGAATTGAGGCTGGAAGGTAAGAAAGTGAGTCTGGGCAGAGAGGCAATTTATGGGGCAGAGGAAAAGGAAGAAGGAGGAATGTTAGCAAAATATATGGTGTCAGAAACTTTAGAACCAGGGAGAGTTGTGTGGTCTCTTTTGGACATTGGTTCCGATCTTTGTGTCTGGAAAGACAGAGCCTAGTCTAAGAATAATGATGTTCAGGTCTTCCCTTTTAAATGTCTGATTAAACATCATCTTTTCAGAGAAGCCTTTCCTTATTACCTTACTTATATTGGGTAAACCCTGTTAATTTTCTCTTACCATGCTGTGTGTGTGTGTTTTTTTTTCCATTCTCAGCATTTGTCATGATTTATAATATTTAAAAGCATTGTTTCTTTTCTTGTCTTGTGTTGATCTCCCATGCCGGTTGGATCCCTGCTGTGTCCTTAACACTAAGCTCAGTGCCTGGCACATTGTCAGTGCTGCATAAAGAGGTATTGAATTAATAAGTGCATTTCTAATTGAATAGCCGTTAGACCATAAATATCCAGTGATGCTTGTGATGTCTGATGGCCGGGTTCCAGGGATCAGTAGGAAGAGTGACAGAGGATAGAGGTTCAGCTTTCCTCTGAGCTCAGTGGGAAGCAAGGTAGTGACCCTCAGATTAACTATAGGATGACCGTGCTGGCTGCTGTGTCAAGGTGGGTTAGAGCAGTCACATGAGTGGGAGAGAGGTGTTCTAGTCATGTGTCACTGTGTTACAGACTACCCTAACTTACAGACCTAAACAACCATCCTATTTGGTCATGTTTCTGTGGGCCAAGAATTCAAGTAGGGTTCATCTAGATATCAGCAGGGTCTTTGACTCAGCTGTTTCCAGCTGCTGACTTAGCTAGGCTGGAGGATCCAAGAAAGCTTCACTCACAAATATGGCACCTTGGTGCTTCTTCAGGGTGGCCTCTTTCCATATGCTACCTTGGGCTTCCCCAGAGCAAATCAAACATCTTACATGGTGGTTTGCTTCCAGTGGAAACCATCCAGGTGTGTGAGAGCAGAGGTTACATCTCTCTCAAGGCCAAGCCCTGGAAGTTACACACCATAATTCCCACTGTGTTCTGTTGGTCAGAGCAGCCCAGGGTTAACTTAAATTCAAGAGGAGGAGAAATGGACTCCACCTCTTGATGAGAAGATTGACCAAAGAATTTACAGCCATTTTTAACTTATCCCAAGGAAAGACTGGTTAGGAAGTTGTTATAGTACAGGTCATAGAAATGGAGATGGGGAGAAGTGGATTGGCTTAAAATATAATCAGAGGTAGACACAACAGGGTGGTGCCATTTGTCTCTTTTGGTTTCCTATTAGCTCCGTAAAATATTATCACAAACATAGTGGTTCAACACAAATTTATTCTCTGACACTTTGGGAGGCAGAAGCCCAAAATGGGTCTTACAAGGCTTAAATCAAGGTGTCTGCAGAGCTGGTTCCTTCTGAAGGCTCTAGGGAAGAATCCATTCCTTGCCTCTTCCACCTTCTCGAGAATGTCCATGGCCCCTTCCTCCATGCTCAAGGCCAGTTTTGTAGCATCTTTTAGGGGAGAGGCTTGGGAACAATGAGATAGATTGGGGAGAGGCTTATTCAGGGGACAGAATCAAGATCTGTACATGCTAAATGTGAGAAATTTGTGAGATGTCAAAAAAAAATTTTTTTTTGAAGATATCAAAAAAGTCAGATGGATATATGGGTCTTGCATTCAGAGTTGGGAATACACCCTTTGGATTTATCATTCTAAAGTCGTCTGAGGATTGTTGAGATCATTTAGGGGGAGACTTTATAGCAGCTTTGCCAAATTAAAATATAACTTGAGACACACATGTAAATTTAAATTTTCGGGTAGCCACGTTTAAAATGGTAAGAAGAGGGCACCTGGGTGGCTCAGTCAGTTAGGCGTCTGACTTCAGCTCAGGTCATGATCTCACGGTTCATGAGTTTGAGCCCTGCGTCAGGCTCTCTGCTGTCAACGCGGAGCCCACCTTGGATCATTTCTCCCCCCTGTCTCTCTGCCCCTCACCTGCTTACATACTCTGTCTCTCAAAGATGAATAAACATTTGAAAAATAGTAAGAAGAAACAGATGAAATTACTTTTTTTTTTTAATTTTTTTTTTCAACGTTTATTTATTTTTGGGACAGAGAGAGACAGAGCATGAACGGGGGAGGGGCAGAGAGAGAGGGAGACACAGAATCGGAAACAGGCTCCAGGCTCTGAGCCATCAGCCCAGAGCCTGACGCGGGGCTCGAACTCACGGACCGCGAGATCGTGACCTGGTTGAAGTCGGACGCTTAACCGACTGCGCCACCCAGGCGCCCCGAAATTACTTTTAATATTATCTTCTTTAACCTGATGTGTCACTTAATTATTACCCCATCACTTGATCAATATTAAAAATTACATATTTTATATTTTTCCATTCTAAGTGTTAGAAATGGGAAAAGATAACCTACTGCTTTATCTAAACATTAAAGTAGAATAATAAATTTAAAAATAATAAAAATATAAATCTACTGTGTTACAGCACACTTCATTTCAGACTGGCCCCATTCCCATTGTTGGTTGGCCACATGTGGCTTGCGGCCACATGTGGCTCGTGGCACAGCAGAGCATTTAAAGGAAAAGAGATCCCCAAAGTTGGCCCAGAGGAATCCCAACATTTGCACGTCGGGTATAGAAGGAAGGTGAGGGTAGAGCAGAAAGGAGGGAGTGAGACTGCGGAGGTAAGAAAAGCTTGGGGAAGTGGATGTGGCCAGCATGTTGGATGCTAAAGCAAAGATCAGATGAGACAGAGAGTTAATAGACAGTTGCTTCTAGTTGGAAGTGATAGAGAAAATAGAGACTAAAGACTAATCATGAATGCTCATTCTATGGATGTTACTGTCTCCCACACTCTCTTGCTACTGCCTTCAGGTGGTAGAGAAAAGTGTCAAAGCACATGCAGCTGGGGAATATTTTATTTGCCAAACCTCTGCCAGGCCACACCGCGCCACCGGGTAGCAACCAGCAAGCGGTTTGGGGACCTAAAAATAAGAATTTAGATCATCTTCAGCCAGGGAGAACTGCAGTTTGGATGCAGTCCAGGTATAGAACAATCATCTTAACTCCTGTGTGTTAGTGTAAAGCTTGCCTTCTGTGAAATATCTTAAGTACAAGAGCTGTAAAACAAAATACTCGTGGATTATATTGTGGTGTAATACCTAGAAGATGTAAAGACAGTAACAGCTTAAAGGCCTTCTAAAACTAGATATGAAATTTGAATTTGGCACATGTAGGTAGTTTCTGAAGCACTTTTGCTTTTTCTCAGCAATGTGGTGAGGCTGGATTTTCTTCACCGAGTAGCTAAGCTGTGGGGTAATTGAAGACTGAGGGGCTTCTCCAGATGTATTTTAAAACCAAGAAAGTCCTAAGCAAGCTGTCCTGGTTTTCCTGAGACAGAGAGGGTGCCCAAGCTGTGGAATTTTTAGAGCTCACACCGGGAAAGTTCTGGGCAAACTGGGACAAGTTGGTCACCCAGCCAACTTATTTGGACCTGATATAAAGACCTTCTGATATTGTCAACCCAAAGAAAAGAAGCACCTCTTAGGGCTGACACTTACAAAAGGGGTTATAAGACCTGCATCCCAATTTATTAATTTGCAAAGAGGTATGAGTGTGACAAGGACCGGAACACTCAAAGTCCATGCGATCAGCATTTTCTCTTCCTATACGAAGCCAACCTATTAATTTTAAAAGGGGAATGACTGTCACAGGCGCTGAGATACACAGAGTCCAAATGATCAGCAAATTCTCTCCCCGCATGGAGTCAATCTGTTAATTTACAAAGAGAAATTACTGTCAAAGAGACCGGATACTCAAGACCACATGATCATCACATTTTCCGCGTCTACTCCATCCTTTGTAGAAAACCACATCGTAGTCAGAAGACTGCTTAGTAAGCATGAAGAGCAGTTGGAATGAATGTTGAAACAGGACAGGATGAAGAAAGGTGTTTTAATAAAAAAAGGAAAAGCAGAATAGTGATCTGCCTTAGTTCTTCTCCTTCTTCCCAGGCCAATTTTATTCACCTCTTCTCCTTGGCCTGTAACTATTGGAGTGTGTCAGGCCTCATGCATCATCATCCCTCTACTCTACCATTTTCTCAAGCCAAAAATCTCGAAGGAGGACCCAACAGGGGTGCTCACAGCTGGGCTGGAAAGCCCTCACCTTTGTCTGAACTGTAGGGCGGGCTATTGGAGTATGATCAGCTCATCATCTCGTTAAATTTCCCCAGCTACCCTATTAGGTGAGGCCCCACTGCCGTCCTGTAGAAGATATGACTAGGCTTACCAAAATGGCAGCTGCAGCCAAAATGGACAGCCAAGAACATCAATGAGAGACAGGTGCCCATGGTCAGATCTTATGGGTTGAATCATCGCAGATGCCAACTTCCAATCAGATAATAATATTTTTATACATCTTCTAAGTGCCAGACATTGTCACAATCACTTTATGGGCAGTAGTTCACTCAGTCTCCAAAAAGCCCTAAAAGATGGTCATAATGATTTTCATGCCCACTTTACAGATAGAGGAACTGAGGCTTATGGATGAAAACTGACATAATGTCACATGGCTATTATGTAGGACATCTCAGGATCCTGTAACATCACAGATCAGTCTCGCAGGAATAGGCTGTGCTCTCACTCATGCAATCATGTTCAGAATCTGGCAAACATAGGTCAAGGAAGCCAAGAACAAGAGGCAATGGAATTCTCACATCCATTACTCCTTTTCGTTGCAGCCAGCCTCTCTAAATACTAAGGCCTGGTCTTCTGAACCAGCTCCCTGGCAGTGCTCATGACTGGCCAATGGGCCCTTACCCTCACTGCACAGGGACTGGCCCCATGGTCTTTGTCTTTAATACTATTATTTTCTAATAGGCCCATAGCTCTACAAGAAGAATGAAGCAGGCAGTTGGGAGGGGAGGGGAGGAGTGGGGTTTTAATGTGTCACATTCTTGCAGCTTCACTACCTCATTTGAAGACTGCAGGCTCACTGAGGGCACGGTCCATGTCCATCTTGCTTGCTTGGTACGCTTTCAGTGTTATCTGCCCCCTACTCTGTTGCTGTTCAATTTCTGTCCAGGGTCTAAACTTTCTGAAGAGAATATGGCCTTTTGCATTATGACACATGATTGCCACCCGCTGGTCAGAATGTTTTCTCTGCAAAAAGAAGGTTTGGGCTTGGGGGGCAAAAGTTGTCCATTTCTCATGCTCCTCAGTTTAGTGTCCAAAAATAAGGGGCATTATATTCTTCAAATTAAGGAAGTTTCTCAGAATCCGAAATGCATATTCTTAACCATTCCCATAAAACATCAAATAAAATTATTTTACAATCACACATCTCAAATTATGTCGATGTGCTTCTTTCATTAGAGGGGTAATCAGGAGTCTCTATCTCTTCCAGATAAGGCCACTTGTATTTATCAGGGTTCTGACACCACAGTTCTCTAACAGAACTGTAAGGCTGAAGGTGGTTTTCACATTTCCAACTAATAAACGCCATTTGTAAATATGATAATATCACTTTGGCAACACCATTATTTTCTTTTTAGGAGACACCTATAGAGATAGCTCCAATTATCCTCTGGGTATTGTTTTATGTACTTTATAAGTATTAGTACATTTAACTTATGTAATAGCCCTCTAAAGTAGAGACCAATAAATATCATCCTTCCTTTGAAGATGAGAAACTGAGGCATGAATAGGTTACGTCCCCAGCCAAGATCATCCATCTGGAAAATGAAAGGCCAGCATTCAAACTCAGCAACTCTGGCACAGAACCTTAGCCCTGGTCTATGCTGCCTCTCAAAAGCACTATCCCTGGGTCCTCCAGCCTCACTGATCTGGGGCCATCCTCAGCCTCCTCAGCTCTCCCCAAAGGTTCACTCTGACCGCTGATCTAACATGGACAGGGCCCAGGCCAAGTGTCTTCTGACACAAGTGTCTCGAGTTGAGTTGAACACACTTGTTCTGGCCCTCATAGGGGGAGGCAGTTGTCTTTTAGAGGAAAACAGAGCTTTTGAAATAGATGTCAACTCCTAACCTGTCTTTTGAGATACAGATGAGGTGGGCAGTCACTGGTTGATGGGGACCAGATAAAGAAATAAAAAAATTAGGAAAGGATGAAAAATTGGGCCAATGGCACTCGAAAATTTCCCAGAATCTTTGAGAAGAATTTCACTCATTTTCTAAGGAACTTGATGCTTCTCAAGATAGAAAAACTGTTTTCACCTAAAATATCTCACTGGCGGTTCTGGAATCCTCTTGCTTCTTGGCATGCTTATTAAGAAATTTTGCTCTTGCAGCAACAAATCTCAGCTTTCTTCACTTCTGGAAAACTGCAAAATCATTAACTATTCTTTAAAAATGTATTATTGGAAGCATATGTGATCTCTGTCCCTATAACTACATATTTTGACATGAACCACTATAAATTTGATGACAATTTGAGGGTGTTAGACATAATGACCTTCGGGGTTCCCTCTAGACATAAGCAGCAATGGATCCGTGAGTTTGGATTAAATAATAACAAACATTTGAAACGCCCCCTTTTCTTCCTTTGTTCTTAAAGAACAAGTTAGCATATATTGATTTTATTTCACAACTTGCATGGAAATGAGTGTTTCACTGTTGACATTTTTATGATCTGTAGTTTCCATTCTTTTTAATAGCTTTGGTGCAGTATTAAAAAAAAGTATCTTGGTCATAAAAGCTGCTTTAGAAGCAGAAGTTGTTTTAGGAATGTAAACATGACTTATATAATCCACTTTCTCAGAAGAAAGCCTTGTAGTAACTAGGTTCAGGAAGGAGAAAGTTGGTGGGAGTGAATGAAGATGAGACACCCAAGATGACTGGGTGTATGTATCCCTTCTATGACTCTGGAGGGAATTGCCAAGAAATTTATGTTTAGCTGTGGTAAAAGGCTGTGGGTCAGGAGCTCAGGGAAAGCCTGGGAAAGCCAAAGACCTACTTCAGCAGAGGACTTGCCTTAGGCAATTAGCTTGTGAATCAGGTTAGGTTAAGTTACGCTGCAGTAATATGCAGTCCTCCAAATACAGTGACTTAAACAAATGTTTATTGATTGCTTATGCTACACAATGAATATTTGTTAGAGGGGCCTTCTGCTCCATGCAGTTGTGCCCCCAAAATGCCATGACAGCACCATCTGAACAGGATACACGTGACTTGTCCATGGCAGAGGAGAGCATTCTGATTTCTGCATTCACAACTGTATATTCTGTCCGTGAGGTGACGGATGACATTTGCTTCTGTAATCCATTGATTGTCATAACGACAGCCCCGTCCAGTTGCAAAGGGGACAGGAAAGTGTGTTGTTCCGTACCCTCAGAAGAAAGGAGATCTGATTATGCGTGAGGGTCATAAGTCTGTTCCACAAAAACCACAGTGGATTGAAGGTGTCGTCTGTGCCTTGCAACAAGTCCTCCACAAATAACACGTGATCCAGACCCCACACAACTCTATGAGACGTGTGCTTTCATGGTCCCTTTTTCTCAAATTAGGAGACTGGGATCAAGAAGGTTAAATAATTTGTCCAAGGGGCTCCCATGCATCTTAAGTGGTAGAGACAAGTTAGAAGCCTGTGCTACCAGTGACCATACTGCTCTTCTGGGAGAGCTCCTCCAGACTTCTGCTAAAGCACCAGGCCATTTGCTCTGCAAGGAGGAGGAGGGTATCCACTGCCTTGCTGCACATTAATGGTGCGTGTCAATGACAAAGCGTGGCCTGTTCATTTTGGGGACCTGCAGACTCTCTCCCCATGCTATTGGGAAACTAATAATTTATGAAGTCAACTTTCAAGTACTAGCAGGGGGAGTCGTCATTTTTTCAAGTCATAAACATAGAAAGGCAATTTTAATGTGAGACTCTGTGGGCGATATCTAACCACGTTAAATGTTGGAACAAAGAGTTTGAAATACATATCATGTATCTGTGCATATATAATTTGAGAGAATAAGCGTGCATGAGAGAATTCTGAAATAATTTAAATTTAAATGTATGTTGACTACGTATCTCTAATTTATATTAAGTGTAGGTTGTAAATTAAATATATAGGATTGATACTATCCATCTGTCATCTGTATGCCCATCCATCCATTCAAGTACCTAAACCATTATCCAATAGAAATGTAATTTCAGACACACATGCAATTCTAATTTTTTGTATCAGCATTTTAAATAGGGAAAAGAAACTTGTGTAACATTAATTGAATTTTATATTAATATTGAATCAATTGAATTAGTATATTTTATTTAACCCAATACATGCAAATATGATCATTTCCATATGTAATCAACATAAAAAGTATTAATTTACATACTTTTTTGTACTTAGTTTTTTTAAATTTTTTAACCTTTATTTTATTATTTTTGAGAGAGAAAGAGAGACAGAGCACGAGTCCGGGGAGGAGCAGAGAGGGAGGGAGACAGAGAATCCAAACCAGGCTCCAGGCTCTGACTTGTCAGCACAGAGCACAATACGGGACTCACACTCACAAACTGTGAGATCATGACCTGAGCCAAAGTCGGATATCCAACCAACTGAGCCACCCAGGTGCCTCTGTACTTAGTTTTTTAAATCCCCATGTGTATTTTTTTTATGTTGAAAACATCTTAACTGGATCCTAAATGTTCATTAGAAATACTTAATCACTATTCATAGCTCATAAAACGTACAGTTAAAACACAGGCTCATATGTTCAAGGTTTCCAAAGATAATAAAGTTTTCCAATAATTGAACTAACCCATTGACAACGACCAGACTGCTGATCAGTGCTTGTATCTATTAAAAATGCTACACATCTGACGAACATCAAACTACAGTCCTTTCTGGAGACAGCAAACGCAGTTCCCCCCAGAGGACTCTAACTCGTCATTGGGTCCCCTCTCCATGGAATATCAGTAGAAATGCCTTTCCTTTTTGCAACTACCTGGGAAGAATTTCTGGTCAGGAGCTGGATGACATTTGTGTTCAAGTGTTGGTGGGACTCCAAATACAGAGTCAAAACATCATGTTCTAATTATGAGCCTTCTTTCACTAGATGTGTGGTCTGGGCTATCTCAACATAGGTCTGGGTCCCATCTGGAAAATGAGGGGGCTAGTCTTCTTAAAGTGTAATCGACGGACCAGTAACTTTCCCGTCACTACTAGAAATGCAGAACCTCAGGCCTCACCTCAGACCTACTGAACCAAATCTGCATTTTTAACAAGAGCCCCCAAGTTGGAGAAGAGCTGGAGAATGGTTGCCCTAGAGAATTTCTAAATTACCCGTGGGCTCCGAAATTCTGCTTTTATAAATGTGCGCATGAAATGCGGGCATTTTAAGATGGCGTGGCCTTTCAGAGAGTAGTTTCACACGCTAGGATCTGAAAGCACATTTCAAATGACAACAGGTACTAAGAAGCGCTGGGTGCTTGACTCACCAAGTCCCCCCTCACTGCCCAGCAAGGCCCTACAGCCATCCCCACTTTACAGATGGGGAAACACAAGCCCAGAGGTTAAGTACCTGGGCCAGGCTTGCAAGCTCGTACTTGTGAAGCTGAAATTCAAGTACAAGTTTTCTGGTTCCAGAGCTTCCAGTAAATCTCCGGGCTGGTCAGAAACAGCGTCTCGTGGAAGCAAGGACGCTCCGTGACAGTGACCGAGTTCTTCTCTGTGTGTGTGTGTGTGTGTGTGTGTGTGTGTGTGTGTGACGTGCATTTGTGTGTGTGATCTTTCTCAGTTACTGTGCCACCTTCTCTTCCTTTTGTATAAACGGAGTATTGGAACTTTGACTTTCTCTGTATATTCAGTAAGCTTCCACTATGTAATAACCATGTGTCAACAGTTAGGCAGGCAGTCACCCACAAGGCGGTAAGATTCGCCACATCTCCCTGCCCGCTGCTGTCCCTAAAATTCTCCTGGGAACACACCAACTATATTTTTTTTAATTATTGAAATATAGTAGACATACAAAGTTATATTAGTTTCAGGTGTATAGCATATTGATTCGACAATTCTGTGCATTAGTCAGCACTCACCATGATAAGTACAGTCACCATCTGTCACCATACAACGTTATGACAATATTATTGACTATACTCCCTATGCTGTACTTTTCATCTCCATAAGTTACTTCCTTTATAACTGGTGGTTTGTTTCTCTTAATCCCCTTCCCCTATTTCACCATCGCCCCTCTACCAGCCAGATTTAAAGGAGCTGTTTCCAGAATCTCCTACTGAAGATTGTATTTATGTAAAGAGAAAATATTGATCTCGGGCAAGCAAAGAAAAAAAAAATGTGGCCTGCCTGGTTACAGAAGGATCCCTGTATCAGTTACCCTGGTACTGCCTGTAGCTCTCCACCATGATTTTAAAATAATAGATATGATATTATAATATGATGATAATAGTATAATATAGTTAATATAACAATGTATTATAAATATGTTACGGAGTGTTACATGCAGTATACTGCAACAGTATGTATATATGTACTATATAGATATTTAGATATAGAGATATATATAAAAAACATACATAGTACAGTGTAACAGCTACAACGTAACAACTCCATACTATTGACTGATTTTTATGTACCGCAGTCTATGGAATCCTCCTTCTCTGTCATCACCTCACTTACTCTGCATTAGATACGATTTTTACAGACGGGGATACACTAATGCCCAAAGCCTAAGTAAGTTGCTGATGAGTCAATGATTCAGTGATTCAATTATATCAGTATTCAGTTGTAAGTTCAATATTCAAATCCGGATCTGCTGCTTCCAGACACTGAAGCTGTGCTGTCTGAACAACACTAAATTAGAAAAAGGGCGGAACAGAGATGGTCACTGTCCCTCATGCCAGACTCACCTCTGAGTTTGCCTGCCGTCCCCCAGCATAGATCTCCTCCCTCCAGAGCCTCCTCTGCGTCTTATGAGACAGCTTGCGGAGCTGAGAATTCCCCCAGGGCCCCTCAGCCAGTGAGGGATAGGTTGTGAGGATGAACACTCCAGCATTCCTGCCCTTCAGTGGACAGATCTGGGGCATGTTCCCCGCTGTCTGCTGCAGGGTCACAGGGGGATCGATGCATCCTGTCTCCACGTGTCTCCCTGCCCTGTCTTACTTCCCTATTCACTCCCATGTGCTTCCTGCCATCATCTCCCAAAGAAAGACTGTCACCCAAGGCTTTGACTCAGGGTCTGCTTTGGGGGGGATGCCAAGGAGAGAAATTAAGTGGCCCTATGCAGATCAACGTGTGACAATGGCCTGACCAAGGTTTACCCCTGAGATCTCTCCCTTAGCATTAACGTCACAATTCATGAGGAAGCATTTGGGCTGGGCTTGTCATTCCCAGCCACTTTCCCCCGTCTCAGCCTTGGGGGAGTGACAGCGGTCTCGAACCAGAATGGCCCAGGCAGGGTCCAGCGAGATCGTGGATGCGAAGGGAGGTGGGTTGTGGTTTCTGAGTGTCACCACGGCTGATTCATACCTTTGTCACACGGCTGCACATTGGGAGTGTTGGGTTCAGATTATCTCTGAGGCTCCCTGCCAGGCTGACCTCAGCACTTTGTTCAGTTGCACAAGGGGTGCCTGCAAAATGACTGAGAGCAAATGCTATCTGTGGGATTTTTTCTGACTTTTCCAATAGAGACAAATCAATCTTCTTTGGGAAGCCTTCCTTTTCTTCATGATTAGATGTCCCCTGTGCTTCTGACAAAGGTGGCAGATTCCTCAATTGGCTCTGCAGATAGAAGGTACATTGGAGAAGTCAGACCCATTGAAGCTCTGATACTGAGCATGTTCATGGGTGGAATCGCCGTAAAAACCCCCTCAATGCAGATGTGGAGCTAGATTTTACCTTGAGGTGGCAGAAGCAGCTTTGCGACAAAACCACAAAGGACAAGAAAAAAAAAGTCTAAAAGTGTTCAGGGAAGTATGCAGAATGGCCGAAAACTGACAAGTGGCAGAGGCAGCACTCAGGTCTGCTGATTCCAGACGTGTTGCCTGACAAACATAAAACTGGAAGGGAGGGGGGGAAAAAAAAAAGAACTATGAGGAGACCAAGTGGCTCATATGGGCATCAAATTCAACATGATGGCATGACCAGGCCTTTTTCCTCTGGCACAAAAAGCTTTTGAGTATTGCTTGATAATATTCCAAAAAGAAAGAAAGAAAGAAAGAAAATAATAGAGCCAAGTTTCCCAAATGTTTCATATGAAACCAGTTTTTGACTGAAGCATTTATCTTGTCTTCTAAGTATTCCAAGCGTCTGCATCAAAACCCAACACCATGCCTCGTTCTTCTAGATCCAGTTGTCTGGGTTAGGGATGCTGAGACCTACAAGCCTCCTTGGCTGGATGCAGATATGCTTACAACATTAGGGGAACCCACCCTTCCATTTCGTACAATAGTTGCTGAGCCAACATTTTCTTGTGAACATTTCAGATAAGAAGTTGAAAGAAGTTCATGCTGAATAGCCATGTGCTCATAACCTAAATCCTGTAATGAATATTTTACTTCCTTTGTCATATATATATATATATATACATATATATGATACATATATAAAACACATATACATACATCAATCTGTCCCAATAAACATCCATCAATCCATCTTATTTTTTGTATATTTCAAAGTATGTGATGGATGTGTACCACACCACCCCCCAAATACATCTGCATGCTTATTATTGTTTTAAAAAAATTTTTTAACGTTTATTCATTTTTGAGAGACAGAGAAAGACAGAGTGTGAGTGGGGGAGGGGCAGAGAGAGAGAGAGAGAGAGAGAGAGAGAGGGAGACGCAGAATCCAAAACAGGCTCCAGGCCCTGAGCTGTCAGCACAGAGCCCATCGTGGGGCTCAAACCCGTGAACTGTGAGATTGTGACCTGAGCTGAAGTCAGACGCTTAGCCGACTGAGCCACCCAGGTGCCCCTGCATGCATATTGTTAATTAGACTTTGATATGTTTATAGCTTTTCTGTTCCATTAGGGGTAAAATGTATATACCATGTTACCCCAAATCTTATTCATAACATTTGCATTCTGACAAATGCATACCAATGTGCAATCCAAACCACCATCAGGATAGAAACCATCCCATTCCCTGAGAAGGTCCCCTCCTGACCCTCTCTAGTCACTGTCTATCTCACCGCTCCTAGTGGCTAGTCACCCTTCTGATTCTTTGCACCATAGATCGGTTTTGTCTGTTTTAGAATACTTTGCAAGTGAGATCATACAGTATGTATATATATTTTTATTTGACTTCTTCCACTCAGCATAAGGCTTGTGAGATTTGTGCATATTGTTGCATACATCAGTTTATTTCCTCTTTATTACTAAGTAGTATTGCATCACCTAAATGTAGCGCAGTTTTTAATCCACCCTCATTATTGATGGATCCTGGGTTGGTTCCAATTCTCGGCAACCACAAATTAAGTGCTGTAAACAATTACCCATGTAAAAGTCTATGTATGGACATAGGTATTCATTTTTCTTGAGTACATACCTAGGAGTAAAGTTGCTGCATCATAGAGGAGATTCATGTTAGGGATGCTAAGAAACTGCCAGTCCTTTCCCCAAAGTGGCCCAACAATGTATGTGAGTGGCTGTAGCTAAACATTTGCATGAACATCTAATGTTGCTGGTCTTTTTAACCTTAGTTACTCCCGTGAGTGTGCAGTGGGTCTCGTTGTGGATTTGATTTGCGTTGCTCTTAACGATCGTGTGCTTACTGGCCACTCATGCCTCTTCCTTGTTAAGATCTCTTTTCAAATATTTTACCCAATTTTTATTTTATTTTTTTGTCTTTTTGTCATTGACTTATAGGAGTTCTTTACATATCCTACACTAGTCCCTTGTCAGTATATATTTTACAAATATTTTATTCCAGTCTGTGGCTTGACTATTCATCTTTTAATCATGTATTTTGTTGGGCAGAAGTTCCTAATATTAATAAAGTCTCAGGTTAATGTTTTTCTTTTGTGGTTATACCTATAGCTTTCTACTATTATAGTCTAAGAGATCTCTGCCTACCTCCATAGTAGAGAAGACATTCTCTTATATTTTCCTCCAAAAAGTGTACAGCTTTTAACTTTCACATATGACCCCTTTAGACTTATTTTTCATGAATAAAATAGAGGTATGTGTGGTTTTGGTCATTCTATAGATTTTCTCTTTATCTTGGGTTTTAGCAGCTCAACTGTAATGGGCCTACATGAAGTTCTATTTATGTTTGTCCTTCTTAGGATTTGATGAGCTTTTGATTGTATAATTTTGTATGTGTCACCATATCTGAGAAATCTTCAGCCATTATTTCTCTAAACATTTTTTTTCCCCAATCTCTGGGATGAAAACTAGACCCTTTGATACTGTCCCACAGGTCCCTGAAAAGATTTGTTCATGTTTTTCTTTCTTTCTTTCTTTCTTTCTTTCTTTCTTTCTTTCTTTCTTT